>NC_137036.1:2432500-2457500 GCF_032717465.1 Coenobita brevimanus | reverse complement strand
AAGTGAGCATGGAAGTGAAAAAGTTACTACATGGGGAAGTGGTTTGGCCATGTGGAGAGGATGGAGAGTGTGAGACTGATGAGAAGAGTGTATGTGAGTGAGGTGGAGGGGGAGAGAGGGAGGGCAAGGCCAAGGATGAGATGGAGGGATGGAGTGGATAGGTATATGAGGCAGGGGGGTGTGAGCTGGGAGCAGGGCAGTGATATGGCAGGGGACAGGGCGACGTGGAGCCAATTTGTTTGTTGCCACCCCTTACGGGATTAAGGAGTCCGGCAATAGATAGATATACAGTAACCCCTCCAATATCCGGATCAATAGAGCCATAGGCAGGTCCGGATAGTGGTCCTGTCCGGATATTGGGCCCCAGCTTATGGACTTGTACTTATGGACCCTAACTCTGAAAAACACCTATACAACTCCCTCTGGACATGCATTGCACCTATTTAAGACCCAAATCACACCAATAAGGGACATAAAAGACTGAAATAAATGCAAAACCGTAAAATGAGGTTTTAGAGATGAGTTTATACAATATTAAACATTCTGGGTACTTACAAGTCCCTTGCTCTTGGACTGGTTTGAACCGCCAGTTTGCAGTCCACAGTTAATCCTCTGCACTCTAAATTCTAATTTCTTAACACTGCACAACACTGTAAATTCCCGTGTGTTCTAGTGGCAAGGTATTGCACTTTATTCACTGTTTATTCACAAAAAACAAGCACCTGTGGCTTGCACTGTTATGAGTATCTGCTCTCCATCGGAGTTAAGCTGTGACTGTTGATGTTGGTGGGGCAACAGAGTTGCCAGATCGCAACAGCCACATTACCAATCTCCTCAACTTTCATTGTCAAATATAACTTTTCATTACCAAATTCGTAAAGCTAGCATATATTCTTCACTAATTATATATACAAGTGGAAATACATGTTATCACTCTCCTTATAACTAACACCATGTTGATTATTTTCACATTATGTAGGGTAGCAGATTAATCAGAGAGAGCAAACAATCCACCATCTCCATCCTGTGTATCTTCATACATGTGAAAAATCCATTTGGTAATGCATTATTCTAATTCATTACCAAACGAATTTTTCATTACCAAATTGGCCCACAATTGGTAATGAAAAATACCAAATGGCAACCTGACAGGGGAGGGGGAAGGGGGAGGAAGGAAGGGGTGAAGGGACCATGGTGTAACAGCTGTTTGGTGCCAGGCGGGAATTTCAAATTATGGGAGGGAAAAAAGTCAGATTTTTTTCGAATTTTTTGCGGTTTTTGGCCCATTTTGGGAATATTGGATCCCAGGAGGATTATGTCCGGTTAGTGGGGATGTTCGGATATTGGGCGTTCGGATATTAGAGGGATTACTGTATATTATTTATGCAGAATGTGATGATATTACAATGATTTATGTAACACAGAAGAGGACAGTAAGGTGTAATAAGCAGAATAAATTGCTTAGGAAAAGGTGTTAGCGAGTTCCTTAACTGATGTGAATATTGGCCTTAAATAAAATGACCATGGCACATCCACTCACTTGATGTAGTGCTGCCTACTTCTTCCTCAGCCTTTATTTATTTATTTATTTTTTCTGTGCCAGCCCTCCTCTCTTCCTATTTCTCCCATATTTCCTGTCACTTCTTATTGCTTTTCTTTCCTTTACAGGTGACTTTACATTGAGTGACAAGCCTAATGGTTTCCTGTAAGCCAAGAAACCATTTACAACGCTGGGTGGTAACCATATAACCAAAACATACGTGCTCCCTACGTGTCAACAAGTGGGTTGGTGGAGGGTTAATGTCCCTCCCCGTAAAACAAATAACTCATAGTCAATGGCCACCCCTTACGGGATTATGGCGTCTGGCAATTGATTGATTGACATATTTTTTTCATGTAAGGAAGCACCCTAACATCTTTCCTTAAGTGATTTATTTTGACTATTTCATCTGAGTGCCCTCCCTGTGTTACATTTATCTATCTATCTACTGCCAGACGCCTTAAGCCCATATGGGGTGGCCACAAACAAATCGCCTCCGTGTCGCCCTGTCCCCCGCCATTTCATTGCCCTGCTCCCAGCTCACACCCCCCTCTCTCATATACCTCTCCACTCCATCCCTGCATCTCATCCTTGGCCTCCCCCTCCCTCTTCCCCCCTCCAACTCACTCATATACACTCTCCTTGTTAGTCTCTCACTTTCCATCCTCTCCACATGGCCAAACCATCTAATATCACCATACGCTGCATTAATACCATACATTACCCAAAAATAAATCACTGAGGAAAGGGTGCTATGGAGCTTTGTTAGAGAATAAGGGTCCATGCAGCAGTTGAGAAAAATTAGTAAGAAATACACAGGTACAATTCAACCTACCATCACTACCAAACACACTCTCTCTCTCTCTCTCTCTCTCTCTCTCAGGTACAATTCAACCTACCATCACTACCAAACACACACTCTCTCTCTCTCTCTCTCTCTCAGGTACAATTCAACCTACCATCACTACCAAACACACACTCTCTCTCTCTCTCTCTCTCTCTCTCAGGTACAATTCAACCTACCATCACTACCAAACACACACTCTCTCTCTCTCTCTCTCTCTCTCTCTCTCTCAGGTACAATTCAACCTACCATCACTACCAAACACACTCTCTCTCTCTCTCTCTCTCTCTCTCTCTCTCAGGTACAATTCAACCTACCATCACTACCAAACACACACTCTCTCTCTCTCTCTCTCTCAGGTACAATTCAACCTACCATCACTACCAAACACACACACTCTCTCTCTCTCTCTCTCTCTCTCTCTCAGGTACAATTCAACCTACCATCACTACCAAACACACTCTCTCTCTCTCTCTCTCTCTCTCTCTCTCAGGTACAATTCAACCTACCATCACTACCAAACACACACACTCTCTCTCTCTCTCTCTCTCTCTCAGGTACAATTCAACCTACCATCACTACCAAACACACACACACACTCTCTCTCTCTCTCTCTCTCTCAGGTACAATTCAACCTACCATCACACCAAACCTACCATCACTACCAAACACACTCTCTCTCTCTCTCTCTCTCTCTCTCTCAGGTACAATTCAACCTACCATCACTACCAAACACACACACACACTCTCTCTCTCTCTCTCTCTCTCTCTCAGGTACAATTCAACCTACCATCACTACCAAACACACACTCTCTCTCTCTCTCTCTCAGGTACAATTCAACCTACCATCACTACCAAACACACACTCTCTCTCTCTCTCTCAGGTACAATTCAACCTACCATCACTACCAAACACACACACTCTCTCTCTCTCTCTCTCAGGTACAATTCAACCTACCATCACTACCAAACACACTCTCTCTCTCTCTCTCTCTCTCTGGTACAATTCAACCTACCATCACTACCAAACACACTCTCTCTCTCTCTCTCTCAGGTACAATTCAACCTACCATCACTACCAAACACACTCTCTCTCTCTCTCTCTCTCTCTCTCTCTCTCAGGTACAATTCAACCTACCATCACTACCAAACACACACTCTCTCTCTCTCTCAGGTACAATTCAACCTACCATCACTACCAAACACACACACACTCTCTCTCTCTCTCTCTGGTACAATTCAACCTACCATCACTACCAAACACACTCTCTCTCTCTCTCTCTCTCTGGTACAATTCAACCTACCATCACTACCAAACACACACTCTCTCTCTCTGGTACAATTCAACCTACCATCACTACCAAACACACTCTCTCACTCTCTCTCTCTCAGGTACAATTCAACCTACCATCACCACCAAACACACACTCTCTCTCTCTCTCTCTCTCTCTCTCTCTCAGGTACAATTCAACCTACCATCACCACCAAACACACACTCTCTCTCTCTCTCTCTCTCTCTCTCAGGTACAATTCAACCTACCATCACCACCAAACACTCTCTCTCTCTCTCTCTCTCTCTCTCAGGTACAATTCAACCTACCATCACTACCAAACACTCTCTCTTTCTCTCTCTCTCTCTCTCAGGTACAACTCAACCTACCATCACTACCAAACACACTCTCTCTCTTTCTCTCTCTCTCTCTCTCAGGTACAATTCAACCTACCATCACTACCAAACACTCTCTCTCTCTCTCTCTCTCTCTCAGGTACAACTCAACCTACCATCACTACCAAACACACTCTCTCTCTTTCTCTCTCTCTCAGGTACAATTCAACCTACCATCACTACCAAACACAAACTCTCTTACTCTCTCTCTCTCTCTCAGGTACAATTCAACCTACCATCACTACCAAACACAAACTCTCTTACTCTCTCTCTCTCTCTCAGGTACAATTCAACCTACCATCACTACCAAACACACACTCACTCTCTTTCTCTTTCTCTCAGGTACAATTCAACCTACCATCACTACCAAACACTCTCTCTCTCTCTCAGGTACAATTCAACCTACCATCACTACCAAACACTCTCTCTCTCTCTCAGGTACAATTCAACCTACCATCACTACCAAACACACACTCACTCTCTTTCTCTTTCTCTCTGGTACAATTCAACCTACCATCACAACAAAACTCTCTCTCTCTCTCTCAAGTACAATTCAACCTACCATCACTACCAAACTCTCTCTCTCTCCCCCCCCCTCTCTCTCTCTCTCTCTCCCCTCTCTCTCTCTGGATCCTATCTCATGCCGTCCAAGAGTGAGACTGCAGGCAGAGATGATGGTTGATGATGATGGGCAAAAATACGAGAGTGGGAATCCAACTCCCCATCCACCTCCTTGCCATAATGAACTGCCACGACTAAAACACTGTGGCAGCAGGATGAACATAAAAATACAACGGCACCATCCAACCAATCCCTAATGTCAAATATATACAGTACAGGAGGCTGCCAGAGATCGAGCAGCAAGGAGAGCCGCCATTAGGTGACCAAGACCAACGCACGCAAGCACGTTGGAGCCTTTATAAACGAAACGAACAAGACGAAATACACAATCAGCAAGTCCCCCCAAATTTGAATAAAAGAGCACAAAGGACAAAAGCTTGGCACATACCATCAATGCCAACTTTGCCTTCCTTCTTGCTGGCCTGCACTGCCGATGCCTCCAACATGGCCGCCGCACTCAATGTCTCAGTGAAGGGGTTGCCGTGGAAACGTGTGTTGGCCAGCTCAATGTAACGCTGCTTCTTCTTAGCATCCTCAATGCTCTTTGATGCTGATGGGGTGATGCCTGTGAATTGCAAAGGACCACCTTAAGCATCTCTCAGAAAAGACAAATTATAGGCATAACTAGTGATTCTTATAATAAGCTGGCCAAGTCTACAGATAAGGTGACCTAAAGGCAGCTCTTCAGGGGTCTGGGGCATTATATATATACCCTATAAATCTGGGGTGGCCACAGGAGTGGGCAGGCACATTTCTGGGGCAAAAGTGCCACCTTGGCCACCCCTTGGTTATGCCATTGTATATGGCTTGATAAAAATCCAATGAATATAAAGTAAAACTGGTGCTTGAGGGGGATGCTTTCCTGCAGTGGTGTCAATATGGACAGTCAGCTGCATTGCCTGGCTATAAACACATCCCTTAACTATGATCCGTGACCCCAGAGTAGAGCATGGGGCAATGACAACATCCATTCATCACATCATGTAGTCCTGCTGTTGGTGATGATGTCCCACGCTCATTTGGATGTGAACCCAGTGGACTACAAGCTGAAGTTGCCCTTCTCCTATAGTCTACCATCCTCTATTCAGGACACAGGGTGGAAGGTGGGAATGTTTGTATAACTGGGCAGTGGAGATAGCCAGTGACCTCAGTATCACTGCATGAAGGCATTCCTCTCCAGGACCAAGACTTGGTGTATCAGTATGATACAACAGCCCACAAGCAACTTAAATAAATAAGCAACCTACTGAGATAAATGCTACTGTGTGTTGTATTAACTGTGACCCAACACTGTACATCCTGACCTCTTACTAATGAACAATGGTGTGTATGGGAAGTGTTGCAATGCTACTTAACAGCTTCATGGTAAAAAACAGTGCTGGTGAAGAACACCTTCCCCTGGTGATACCAATATAGCCAGAGGGTTCTGCTGCCTGGTTATACAAACATGCCTCAACTCTTTCCTGTCTGCTGCATGCACACTGGTGGACTGCAGGAGAAGCCAACTTCAGCTGGCAGTTCACTGGGTTATGATTCAGATGAGGCTGGGGTTCCTGCAACAGCACTGTTGAAAAATGTGTTTGTGGATCATTTTAATAATGGACAGTGTACAATATGGGACAACAACTCACCATCTGGCACAAACATGACTGAACTGAAGGTGTGGAACTTCCAATTATCCACATGGCCAGGCTTGGAGGTACTGCCAGAGTAAGGAGCCGTGGTGGAGTTAGTAACACTGGTGAACGTGGCAGGAGGTGTGGTAGTGGTTGCAGATATTGTACACGCTGCGGTAGCGGTTGCAGATGAGGCAGGAGCTGTAGTGGTGGCTGTGGATGTTGTGGAAGCTGTGGTTGATGCTGTGGAAGAGTTAAGATCTATGGTTGAGGCCGTAATGGAGTCAGCAGCCATGAGAGATGCTGTGGTGGAGTTAGCAGCTGTGGCAGACTCTGTGGATGAGTCACAGGCAAAAGTGGTGTCTGTAGTAGTGTCAGAAGCAGTAACAGATGCTGTAGATGTGCTCAAAGGTGTGGTATTTGTCACTGAAGGGCATATTGCTGGAAGACTGGGCTGTGGTGGTGCTGGCAGTGAAAGGTCTGGCAGGTACTTCTGGTTGTGCTTCTCCTCCGCTTCAAACATCCAAGCGTACTGTAACAAAGCATAATAATTACATCACACGTGGCCTGGTTCACACTTCATGCACCTCACTAACACATCAAGAAGCCCTCAATCTAACCAAAACAAAAAATCTGTAGGAGTGCCCAGCTGAAGTGACCAGTTTGCTGCAGTCAGTATTTCCATATCTGTTATAACATTAATGCAAAGTAGAGTATGCTCATATTTAAAACAAAACAACTAGCATATCCCACTGAGTCCCAGGGCTGCTGAGAATGGGGTGCTGCTGGAAAGGGACTCAGCATACCACCCTCTGTCAGTCAGCTCATGGCCACGACGCTCATTGGTCCAAACCTCTGAGTTTCCCCTCATTAACCCTTTCACTTCAGTGTTTTTTTGACTGGATGTTCCACACACACGGGGGTTTTGAGATAAATAAAGAGAATTGTTCTGATAAAATATTCCACACCAAAAAATAGACCATAATTTCCTGAGTAAAATGATGCCTTAAAAAAAAAAAAAAAAAAAAAAAAAAAAAAAATTACCTGTGTGGTCAGCTATCAAAACCTGTGGTGCTGGAGCTCCACCACTGCCAGACGTATGCCATTTGGTATAATGATAAACTCAAAACTGTTTTTTTTTCTTTTATTACAGCACTTTCATTTTCACTCTCATTTTCATCTGACAACATAATGTCAGTCAACAGACATCACTTCCATCAGATCCAAGTAACCCGCCATGGCAGCAAATCTCGTACTGCAGGCCCTCAAATACTTCTGGTGCAAAAAAAAATAAATAAATAAATAAATAAATAAATAAATAAATAAAATAGTCCTCCCCCGGTGGTAAATCCTCAGTGTTGCCACCTCCTAATACTGACCCACTATTGGGCCCCAGCGCTGGTGCACAAATATAAAACGTCCAGAACACGTACATGTCACCTGATGGCTACATACATTTCCTTAACACGTTGACCTGCCACCCAACTTGAAAGGGTTAACTTTCGACAGTGCCAAGCTGTGTCCATTGGTGTGCAGCTGGGTTGTCAACGGGATGTGCATGACTGTTAAGGTGTAATATTCAAACTACAGCTGCTCTGTTTTCATATGATGGAACTAGCCCACTTACTCAACTCAAATACCAGGTCATGATGGCATGGAATTCAATGAGCTACAGTCATATGGTAGGAATGAATCTCCTTGGTTACTAGTCAGATTTACCTTCAGTCTGACTATATTGGCCATCAACTATGGTGAAAAGGGCTTGGGAATCTTATTAGGTGGGAATAAGGCCAGAATGCTCATGGGTTAAGTTCCCTAACACCTTATTTTGCTTATTACACCTTGCTGTAATAATCTGTGTTAAATAAATCCTTCCAATATCACCACACTCAGTATAAATAGCAGAGAAAAGGATATTAACTAGCCTTAACCAAAAATAAATCACTTAAGAAAAGGTATTAAGCAGTGCAGTTCATCCACACCACCTGTACTACCATCCCTACATCAGTACAGTACATCCACACCACCTGTACTACCATCCCTACATTAGTACAGTACATCCATACCACCTGTACTACCATCCCTACATCAGTACAGTACATCCATGCCACTCACCTTCCTCCGAAACTTTGCCTCTGTCTCTGCCATCAGGTTTTCAAAGCTCTCGTTGTCCTCGCTGGTGTGCATACTCATAAACTCATCCAGGGACATCCCACCCTTGCTCTCCTTCTCCCTATCTTTGTCTGTGGGGTCCTGGGTGCTCTGTATGGAAGAAGGTGACAAGTTAAAAGGTCTATCTATCTATCTATTGCCAGACGCCTTAATCCTGTAAGGGGTGGCCACAAACATATCGCCTCCATGTCGCTCTGTCCCCTGCCATTTCACTGCCCTGCACCCAGCTCTACAACCCCCCTCTCTCATATTTTAAAGCCACTGTTAAAACTGCTTAAGGATAAAAGAGCTTGGTGTATATACTGTATATTCTTTTTATGAATGGAAGAAGGAACCAAAGGCCAGTACAGGATGCTGGAAATGTCATGGAAATCACTATAATAGACTTAAAACTCTAGAATATCACCATATTGCAGCGCGACTCTGAGGTTGTTATTATCGTGTCCTGGCAACCTGCCATTCAAAAGTGCGTGTGATTTCATGTATGAGATGCATGTGATTCGTGTATAATATGTTCGTGTATAATAATATTCGTGTATAATATATTTGTGCATAATAACATGATTCTTGTATAATATGATACGAAATTGCACGCACTTTTGAATGATAGGTTGCCAGGGTACAAATAATGACAACCTCAGAGTCGTGTGCCACGACTATAATAATACACATCATATCACTCAAATTCATCCAGGGATATCCCACTCTCACTATCCTTGTCACTACCTTTGTCTGTGGGGTCCTGGGTGCTCTATGCAGAAAGAAGTGACAAGTTAAAAGGTGCTGGCTCATTAAAGAGAGGGTTTGTCTAGGAGATGGTTGAAAGTCATCATCATCACCATCACCATCATCTTCATCATGATCATCACCATCATCATCATCATGACCACTTCTTTACACCTAAGGAATGCAGGGCTAAGCTACTCAGTCCAGACATGTTAGCCGAATGAACAGTTCCTTCTCCCTGAGTGGCATTATGTGAGCAATAAACCCCAACTACCCCTCAGATGCCAACCCTTACAGCCATATCCCTATTGGAACACCTTACCCCACCACACTAACAAATGCTATACAACCTTGTCATCTGCTGGCTGTGCATTTGCATCATCCAATCTTGGTGTGGCATTGCCCGCTGCCCCAGCCTGTGGTGTCTCAAAAGTGGCGGGACTGTCCAGAACACTGGCATTAGCAGATGCCGCCGCCACGGTCCTGGCCTGCCGTGCATACCACTGCCGCAGTCGCACCAGGTCCTGACTGTCACGCGCTTCCAGGAAGTCCAGCCGATCCCTAAGGCCGTCTAGATCAGGGAAGAAATCTCGTTCAATGATCTTTTCCACCTCCTGAAACATAACAAAATGTTTTAGAACAAGAGGTTGGTGATGGCACCCACCATCCAGTCATTCAATGTAGTGCTACGCATCAGGTGACTGTTATGATGGGTGAAGGTGATAGAGAGGAACCCCCTCACACACTAGCAATGATATAACTGCATGGCTCTCCTGCCCAGTGATGGCACCCACCATCCAGTCATTCAATGTAGTGCTACCCATTAGCTGACTGTATGATGGGTGATGGTGATGGAGAGAGACCCCCTCACACAGTGGCACTGATATAACTGCATGGCTCTCCTGCCCAGCTATACACCATAAACATCCCTCAACTCCCTCCCAAGCCCCCAAGAGGAGGATGGTGGACACAAGCAGAATAATACTCCAGCCTGTAGTGCACTGGGTTCATGTCCCAGTAAATCTAGGGCCACAACAAACAGCAAAAACTACACAGTTGGTAAATACAAAAACATCCTCACTATAAGCCACCTTCCTGGCTCTAACATACACATCACACAGTATATAAGCAACACACTTTTGGAAAGACTGTTTTATAACTGCACAGGTCAACCTTCTTCATTCAACACAACTATACTCCTTTTGCTTAAACCTGGACTAAAATTTCTCTCTCACCCTGTAACAACAGATTAATACTGGTATATGATGACAGGCACAAACAAATGAATGGAAAGAATGCAGGGCCACGGCACTGTCTTTTTCTGCTACTGAGGTATATGAAATAAGCTGAAAAAAGAGAGAAAAAAACCTGTGCCAAGTTGAGGTGACAGAGCTATGGGTACTGATATATTTGTATTACCCAGTCACCAGCAGCATTACAATTAGACGCCCAAGTCTTGTGTACTGTGATTAACTCCATGTGTGTCTTCATCCGTGACTTTGTGTGTGTGTGTGTGTGGGGGGGTGTGGGGTAGTGGGCAAACAGTCTTCTTAAATACCGTACCTCCCCATCATAATAATGTATTAACAGACCATCCCCACCAAAACTAATAAATAAAAAAACAGACAAACAGACATAAAAAATATAAACTTGACTTATAAACAAATAATCACAACAGTGGTAGGTGGTGTCGACCATCATCCACTCATTTGATGTAGTGCTGACTCCTTCTTCCTTCACTTTTATCTTCTTTTTCTGTTCCTGTCCTCCTCTCTTCCTATTTCTTCCATCTTTCCTGTCACTTTTTATTACTCTTCTTTCCTTTACAGGTGGCTTTACACTGAGTGACAAGCCTAATGGTTTCCTGTAAGCCAAGAAACCATTAACAACGCTGGGTGGTAACCATATAACCAAACCATATGTGTTCCCTACGTGTCAACAAGTGGGTTGGTGGAGGGTTAGTGCCCCTTCCCATAAAACTAACTCAAGGCAAAATGGCCATCCCTTACGGGATTACGGCCTCTGGATATAGATATGTAGATAGATAGATAAACAGATTACCTTGACATAAGTTTCCTCATCCAGAACCTTTTTCTTTTTGCGTGGTGGTGGGTGGATGGGCTTCTTAAACACATCCACATCCTGATTCCCCGCTGCCGCTGCCGCCACCGCACCCACACCCACAGCCCCTGACTCACTCTCACGCATCTTTACCTGTCAATACAGCCATTGCCATCAGCATCTGCATGACAAACATTAACTCTAGCCACTTTAAGCTGGCCTAAAATTACCAGACCCATTGGCTCAATACTTGGATCAATTGGGCTAGTTTCAGTTACAGTAGTATTGGCCTCCAGGAAAAATGAATTTAGTAACTGAAAAGCTCTAATTTTTGGTAAATTATTTTCATTTCAGTTTTGAAAAATGTGAAAAACTGTATGTAAATGTACAGCCTAATGGCTTCCTGTAAGCCAGGAAACCATTAGGTGGTAATCATATAACCAACCCATACCGTACGTGTTAAGTGGGTTGGTGCCCCTCCCCGTAAAACTACCACCATAACTCAAAGACAAACGGCCACCCCTTGCTGGATTATGGTGTCTGGCTGTAGGTAGCATGATATATAGATAATTTCAGTGGGTCTGGTTCTGCTTAAGAGACTTCCTGAACTAAATGCACTCACTACAGATACAGCCTTCACTACCCATCCTGTACGAGATATTTCCTACCCTAAAAGAAATTGTCTACCACATCATTGCATTGAAAGGGTTACTTACAAAACATCACCAGAATAAATGAGATATTGATACACACAGAAAACACCAAAACAAACTTACAAGATGAAAACTGCACTCTCAAAAACTGATTTTCTAGGATTACTGATAATCGATAATCCTTATGAGAAAACTGTATATGAGGCAGTAGAAGATTCATATGGCATTAATCTAACTACAGTATGGAGCAGTAAACAATAAATTATAAGGTAAGAACTGAGAACACTTAATTTATAAATTGTTCCTTACCCTTCCTGCAGTCTTCCACAATTTATAAGGTCCTAAACCAAACATTGCCTCACCAAACGTTTGGTGCAACAGGAAACAAAATAGCATCGGCGACTTATTATTGGAGAATCTTCAAACTTGTAAAAAAAAAAAAAATCGTGCACTTTTGTTTTCTATTGAGGGGAAAAAATTCAATGGATTACTTTCAACTGAGTAAAATCGACAGGCTCTTGTTGGAACGGAATACTAATGTTGTCCTGAATAGCCTTGACCGACCGTGAAAGGGTTAAATAAGAACATAAGAACATGAGAAGAGAGGATAACTGCAGTAGGCCGGTTGGCCCATGCTAGGCAGCTCCTAGAAGAGTAACTGAACTACTAGAATGAGATAAGGATAGCAAAGAAGAAGGTTGTCCCCCGCCCTCCAAACCCTCCAGCCGAAGCCGGCAGGAAAAAGTCAGAAAGAACACCACGCCGTATAGTAAAATGCCCGCCGTGCCCGCCGCAGGACCTCCCACCTCACCACCCCCCACACCACCACCGAGCCGCCACCCCACCACCACCCCAGGAGGACACACTGGAGAGGTTAGTGACCCCGGGCAAGAGGGTCATCAGGGCATCACGGCCCTGAGCCCCTATTCCCCGCAAGTGCCCCAACCCCAGGTGATCAGGGGAACTGAACTACTGTGCGGGCGGAGCAGTGATCGTCAGAATAGGGGTGGGACTGAAGCCAAATCAGTCCCAGGTAACGCCGTATTGACGGTCTTGTTACACCCTCTAGGGCAGGAGGCCCAAGGCTACGGCCTAAATAAAAGTAAAAAGAGATTGACAGACCTAGGCTATGGCCTAACA
Organism: Coenobita brevimanus; assembly: GCF_032717465.1. Classification (NCBI taxonomy): domain Eukaryota; kingdom Metazoa; phylum Arthropoda; class Malacostraca; order Decapoda; family Coenobitidae; genus Coenobita; species Coenobita brevimanus. Next base: position 2,444,461 of record NC_137036.1, on the reverse strand, counting down.
GAGTGTGCAAAGGGGAAGGCGACCCCAGGCTCCGGCCTTAACACACCAGGGAGAGAGAGTTGCCCTCGTGCATCCCTCTCCAGCTGTTCTTCGGCTACGGCCAGAATACAGTCCAGGGTAAAGAGCCCCTGCTACCGTACGTGTAGCACTACCCTATTACGGAAGCGGCGTCCCGGGGTCGGTACCCTGCCGCAACGGACGGGCGAACCAGTTCGCCCGTTAGTTGTCTTCCGTACGGGCAGACACTCGGCTCCGGCCGGGGCACGTACCAGGGTAGAGAATTCCCTGCAGGTAGGATCGGTCCGTATTGGAGAGACTGTGGCCTCTGTGCCCCTCCCTCCGGCTTGTCTCCTACTACGGGACTCGGGAGGAACACCACGCCGGCGGTACCTTGCCACGGCGAAAGGGCGACACCGATCACCCTTTAGGTGTACCCTGTACGCCGGGCAAGTTCACGGCCACAGCCAAGGTGTGCAATAGGGGAAGGAGATCCTCGGCTCAGGCCTCCAGACACACTCGAGAGACCACGGGCAGCGTGAGTCCTCCTCTAGCCTCTTTCCTTTCGGGGAGCTCTTCGTCGCCATCCGGGAATATAGTCCCGGATGAGACACTAGAGTGGTGGCAAGGCCCGATATCGGACCTACCGCCCACACCCGGGAGTTCCTTGTTCCTGCCGGAGCCCCGCAGGAGACGCTTCCGCAGTCCAGTCCTGACGGCGCCTCTCCCTCTTTGTACCCGCAGTCCCAGGACGCCCAGGCCCGACTCCGCAATCCATGACGAAGGCGATCCAGGCTCCCTCACTCCCCGGAGTCGGAGGAAACAGGCCCGACTGCTCCGGTTGTTCGGCCCCAGTCCCGAGGGCCACCGATCAGGTCGAGGCCCCCAGACCACAGGGCCTCCCTGCACCCCACCGGCGCGGCCCTGATACGAGGGCCGCCTCTCAGGTCGAGGCCCCCCAGACGGGAGAGCCTCCCTGTATCCTAAGTGCAACAGTGATATTACTAAACCCAGGAAACAAGGGGAAACAGTGACAGTGACAGTGAACAGGAGAACAGTGACAGTGCCTACACAGTAGAATATATTAAACAGTGGCCCACTAGAATCTAGTGCTATCAGGGCAGAAAGTGTTTTTTTGTAAATTGGTTTAGTCCCTCCCCACATCAAGGAACCAGGGAGTTCTCTGTGAGTCTAGAGGTAGGAGCGCGGGCGAGTTGAAAGATAAGTGTACGTGTCTCCGTGACCAGGTGACAGTGTCGAGTGTCGCTATCCGCACCCTACCTCTATTATAGTAATATCCAGGACCCATATACATATATCCTTGAACCAGACTCTCAATCTCGATATTCTTGCAGTGAACAACCCCATTTATATATTACCCCCCAGTGACATAAGAATCCCATTCAAGAACATAAAGAGAACAACCCCATTTATATATTACCTCCAAGTGACATGAGAACTCTATTAAAGGATACCCGCGTCTCCCTGTGTAATAGTGATAATGCATATGATCATTCTGTGAAGCCAAGCGTTAATTCTGTATCTCTGTATCCCAAATATAATTCTATGTGTACTGTTATGAGTAGGACCTAGGTATACTGCCTGGTTTTTATGTCCTGTTCCTTTGTTAGTGCTTTACATCCGGTCTAGAAAGAGGACCCCGCTTCAGTAGCTAGTGTTTTTACGATGGGAAGTCGCCTTAAAAACACAGCATTACATATAGAAAAACTGGCGTGGACATTTTACAGGAAAGTGTGAAAAGAGAATAGAGACTATCATAGTGTAACCTGAAAAGGAAAAATTATGAATTAGTATTGGTTATAAGATTTTCTTTTTTCTATAAAATGCCCGCCGCCGGACCTCCCACCTCACCACCCCCCACCCCACCACCGGGCCGCCACCCCACCACCACCCCAGGAGGACACAACGGAGAGGTTAGTGATCCCGTTCCAGAGGGTCACCAGGACATCACGATCCTGGGCCCTTGTTCCCCGCAATTGCCCCAACCCCAGGTGATCAGGGAAAGGAGACTACATTGCGGGCGGAGCAATGGTCGTCAGAATAGGGGTGGGACTGAACCAGTTTCAGTCCCAGGTAACACCGTATTGACGGCTTTGTTACACCCTCTAGGGCAGGAGGCCCAAGGCTACGACCTTACAAACTGTACGAAGGGTAAGGAGACCCAAGGCTCCGGCCTTAGTACACCAGAGAGAGAGAGAGTTGCCCCAGTGCATCCCTCTCTTGCTGTTCTCCCCTTCAGGAGCAACTAAGTGCCGACGGTCTAGATACGCGGTGGGGAAGGGACGGCCTAGTACGCTCGTCAGTTGTTCCTGATCGGACAGATCAGCTTCCGGCTACGGCCAGAGTACGGACCAGGGTAAAGAGCCCCTGCTACCGTACGTGTAGCCCTTCCCTATTACGGGAGCAACACCGCGCCGACGGTCTATATACGTGGCGAGGGGACGGCCTAGTACGCCCTTCAGTTGTTCTCAGTAAAACGGGTAGGCACTCGGCTCCGGCCGGGGCACGTACCAGGGTAGAGAAGCCCCTGAAGGTAGTTTCAGTTTGCACTGGAGAGAGTGTGGCCTCTGTGCCCCTAGCTCCGGCTTGTCCCCTACTACGGGAGCAACACCGCGCCGACGGTCTATATACGTGGCGGGGAAGGAGCGGCCTAGTACGCCCTTCAGTTGTTCCTCGTACACCGGGCAAGTCCACAGCTACAGCCAGAGTATGTACCAGGGTAAGGCAACCCAAGGCTCCGGCCTCAGGACGTACTAGAGAGGACACGAGTGACGTGAGTCCTTCTCCAGCCTCTTTCCCTTGTGGAAGCCCTTCGTCACCACCCGGGAATATAGCCCCGGAGGAGACGCTAGAGTGGTGGCAAGGCCCGATATCGGACTTACCGCCTACGCCCGGGAGTTCCTTGTTCCTACCCGAGCCCCGAAGGAGACGCTGTCGCAGCCCAGTCCTGATGGCGCCTCTCCCCCTTGGTGCCCGCAGTCCCAGGACACCCAGGCCAGACTCTCCAGCTCCTGACAAAGGCGATCCGGGCTCCCTCACTCCACGGAGCCAAAGATGACAGGCCCGACTACTCCGGCTGTTTGGTCCCAGTCCCGAGGGCCACCTATCAGGTCGAGGCCCCCAGACCAAAGGGCCTCCCCGCACCCCACCGGCGCGGCGCGGCCCTAGTACGAGGGCCGCCTCCCAGGTCGAGGCCCCCAGACGGGAGAGCCTCCCTGCACCCCACCTACGAGTGTGGCTTAGAGTGAGTATTACCCAGGAAACAGGGAAAACAGTGACAGTGACTCCGCAAGAAACCGTAGTCAATAGTGGCCCATCAGAACTCAGTGTTAACAGGGCAGAAAGTGAACTTTGTGAATTATCCTAGTCCCTCCGCATATAAGAGAATCAGAGAGTTTTCTATGAACATCTGAGGTAAGGGTGCGGGCGAGTCAAAAGCTGTGTACGTGTCTCCGTGACAAGGTGACTGAGTCGAGTGTCGCTGTCCGCACCCTACCTCTTTTATAGTAATATTCCCAAACCAGACTCCCAACCTTGTTTATTCCTAAAGTGAACAATTCCATTTATATACTGCCTCCAAGTGACATGTAAACCATTTTATAGAAAATTCACACTCTCCCTGTGTGACTATTGTAGTGTGTACGATTGCTCTGTGGAGCCAAGTGTTAACTCTGTATCTCTGTGTCCCTGTATCTTAAATATCATTCTATGTGTATTGTTACGAGTAGGATTTAGGTAATAGATGTGTTAAGATATACTGCCTGTTTTTTATGTCCTGTTCCTTTGTTGGTGCTTTACTTCCGGTCTAGAAAGAGGACCCCGCTTCAGCAGCTAGTGTTTTTACGACAAGTCGCCTTAAAAACACCAGCATAACAAGACCATTTGGACAATGTATCGAGGTCTTTTTGTAAGTTATGGCAATCGTCAGTCGAGTTAATGATATGCTCTATTTTTGTATCGTCGGCAAATTTGCTGATGCTGCTATTGACTCCTAAGTCTAGATCATTTATATATATAATAAATAATAAGGGACCGAGTACTGAACCCTGTGGTACACCGCTAGTTACTAAACCCCAGTCCGACTTAATTCCATTTATTAATACTCTCTGCTTTCGTCCTTTCAGCCAGGATTCTATCCATTTTAAGTTATCGCCGTCTATACCGTGTGCTCGAACCTTTCTAACGAACCTTTCGTGTGGGACCCTATCAAAAGCCTTACTAAAGTCCATCGTAAGCTTTACCGCTATCTACTGCCTCATAGACCTCCGAGTAGAATGACAAGATTGTGAGGCAGGATCGTCCTTGCCTGAATCCGTGCTGACTTTCGTTTATAAGATTAAATCTTTCTAAGTGTTCTCTAATCTTATTTGCCAAAACTATCTCTAACATTTTTCCTACTATTGACGTTAGACTTATCGGACGATAATTCGACGCAGCTGATTTATCACCCTTTTTAAAGATGGGCACTACGTTTGCGGTCTTCCACGCCTCGGGAACTTCTCCTGAACTTAAAGAGTCATTAAATAATGTTAAAAGTGGCTGACATAATTCTTCTTTGGTTTCTTTTATAATTTTTGCATATATATCGTCCGGACCTGGCGATTTTTGAGGTTTTAACTTAGTAATTTCTTTCAATACGTCCTCCTTACTAATGGTTATTTTACTAAGAATATTTTCCGTATTCTCATCGTAAATATTTGCTGCTTGAGGGACCAGGTCTAGATTTTCCTTGGTGAATACTGATATGAAATAATGATTTAGGATGGAGCACATTTCTTTATCTTCACTGGTAATGTCACCTGATTCTGTTCTCAGTGGTCCTATCCTATCTTTATTTTTCGTACGGTACATTTGATAAAAACCCTTGGGGTTTTCTTTTGATTCACTAGCAACCTTAATTTCGTAACTTCTCTTTGCTTTTCTTATCTCCCTCTTTACTTCTCTATTTAAAATCGTGTATCGGTTACGTAAGTGTTCCTCTCCACGTTTTATTTTTCTATATATTCCTTTCCTTTGGCCTATGAGAGATTTTAATCTGTTGTTTAACCATCTTGGTTCCGAATTATTCGTTCTAAACGGTTTTGAAGGGATATATCTATCTTGGCCTCCGTGTATTATATTTATTAACTTGTTATATTTCTCACTGGTCGAACGTCTGTTTGGTACTGGAGCTGAGTTAATTCCCATCACCTGGACTACATTCCTATCTACCACTTCCCCCCTTACAGACACCTGACGGACATACCCACGTGTTTCCTGCCCCACACCTATGACCTGGGGTTCCCCACTGACCTGGCATTCCCTCAAATAGCTAATCTCCTTGTGGAATACGGTTCGAAAATAAGCTCTTATGCCATCGAAATCTCCTAGACGAAAATTAGGAACGGTGGAGGTATTTTCAATGGAACAGACATCCCAAACGAATTTGAACTTAATTTCTTCATGATCGCTATTACCAAGTCGTCCACCAACCTCTATATCACTAATGATATTTTCTTTATTAGCTAAAACCAAATCTAGTATGTTATTACCTCTGGTGGGCTCCCTGATATACTGATAAATGAAATGATCTTGTACTACCTCTAGAAATTCCTCTGACTCTGCATCCCCTGTCTGATTTCTCCAATCTATCCTTGGCAGATTAAGGTCCCCTACAATTATCACTAAGCTGGACTGTGATGCTTTCCTAATTTCCTCCCAAAGGTATTTACTATCAGCTCTACTTAATTTAGGAGATCTGTAAGTTGCCCCTGTAACTAATTTCTCCCTATTGTTACTAATTTCAACCCAGACACTTTCTGTGTCCCTATTTACTTTAATGTCTGCTTTATTGTAACAGTTTAATGAATCCTTTACATAAATAGCTACCCTTCCCCCCTTTCTTCCCTGACGGTTTGACACAAAAATATTATAGCCTTTTATCTGATATTTTGCTAAAAATTCTCGAGTGTCTGTATTCATCCAAGTTTCACTAATAACGGTAATGTCTATTTTCTCTGTACAAATTAAAGTCCTCAGTTCATCCATTTTATTACGTAAACTCCGGCTGTTTGTGTAGTACAGAATGATGTACAGAATGATGTCATAACGTTAAGAAACTGTAGCACCTCTTCCATAGCGTTAATCTTTGTGGGTTAAAGCGCTGCAAGCTGATGTAACTGAAAAGGCATCTTGAGATTACTGCTAAGGCATGGTGGCTCAGTGATGGGGCGCCTGACTCGAGACCAAATGGTCGAGAGTTCGCGCCCCTCCTGGGTAGCTGCCTTGCTGTGAGAGGTGGCGCTCTCCCGTCACCCAGCGGGGTTGTATGATCTATCAAGGTCTAGCTTGGGGAATTCATTTCCATATATATATATATATATATATATATATATATATATATATATATATATATATATATATATATATATATATATATATTGAAATACCAACCCCACCAGGAGACCACGGATGGGGTGGTGCAACACCCACCCCATGGAAGAACCACGGACAGGGTGTCGCAACACCCACCCCAAGGGGAGACCATAGGGAGGCTCATAGGGCGCATGAAGTCCCACACGACCTTGCACCCCTCTTCCCCTCAACGGAGCCAGACCGAAGAATGCCACCCCGGCAGACTACTCTCCAGCCGGGCCAGCACTCGCCAGGATTGGGGTGGGACTTGTACTCCTACAGTCCCAGGTGGCACTGTGATGACGGCCATCGTCTGCGTTGGGGAGAAGTCGACCACCGTACTCTTCTCACCTGCTACCCCCTGCAGGACCACGGCGACAGCCACCGTCTGCGTCGAGGAAGTGTCTGCCACTGTACACCCTTCACCTGCAGCCTCCGCTGGGAACAACACTGCAGTGACGGCTACTGTCCGCACCAGTGAGAGATCGGCCACCATACATCCCTCTGCTGTGACCTCAGAGAAGGGCAGAACTTAGGCAACAGCCACCGTCTGCGCCGTGGAAGGGTTGGCCACCGTACGCCCTTCACCTGCTGTCCCAGGGGCTAGTAGAACCGCAGCGACGGCCACCGTCTGCACCTGGGAAGGGTCTGCCACCATACGCCCTTCACCTGCAGCCACTACTGGGAAGAGCACAACGGCAATGGCCACCATCTGCACCGGGGAGGGATTGGCCACCGTACGTCTCTCGGCTGTGACCCCAGAGAAGGGCAGAACCACGGCAATGGCCACCATCCGTCCTTTATCTGCTGTCCCAGGGGTTAGTGGAACCGCGGAAATGGCCACCGTCTGCGCCAGGGAGAGATCTGCCACCATACGTCCCTCGTCCGCTACCCCTGTGATGTCCCTCACGGAGAACGTCCCTTGCTTGCCTCACCCATCCAGAGGCCGAGTGGGGCACCCTTCTCTCTCTCTCCCCACAGAGGCAGTTCCCCGGCAGAGTTGCAGCTGGAGGAGATCTGGCGAGACCCCATGGTGAGTCTGGGGATCTGTGCCCTGCAGCCGGCACCCCGACGACGCCCCTCACTGTCGGACTCCAAAAGGAAGGGATGCCACAGGCAGCCCATGACGGCGACTCACTGCAAGTGAGACTGCAGTCCCTAGTCACCCGGGGAAGCCCCCAGGACTCCAAGGCGTGACCTCCCCATCCCCATCGGCAAGCAGTCCTCCTCCAGGAGCGGACGCAAACAAGCGCGCCTGCTTGCCTTGTTCAGCCACAGTCTCAAGGGCCGACCTTCGCACCAAGGCCCCACCAGGGAAGGGCCTCCCTCCACATCGTCCAGCAGCCCACTCCAAACGACCCGGCCCCTGGCAGTAGTCCCGTGGCTCCTGCCGCAAGGCACACCTGACGGGACCCCTCCCACACCTGGATGACACCTGAGATGAGCCCAAGTCCCTCAGCAGCCCAACCAGAGGCCTCCTGTCTCGTGTGTGTTTGATCCGCACGGTGTGTTGTATTGATATTGTATTAAGTCTGTGCGACTTTAAGGCAATATACGTGTAAGGATGGTTGACCAGAGTTTTTATGCCCTGTTCCTCTAGTTGCATGCTCTAGACCCGGTCTCGAAGGGAACCCCAGATCAGTCGCTCGTGTTCAGAGGACAAGAAGTTGACCTCAGAACACGTAGCATGACATGTATAAAATGAGTTTGCTCCTCATATAATATCAGAGTCGAGCGACTAATCGTTCTCTCCATATTGTGTGCTTAGTGGTGGCACTCACGTTTCACGACAGCTGTTGCGAACCCACACCAGGGCAGCCACGTGTCAGAATGTAGCGGTTCTTCCAAGAATCTCCCTTCTCGTGGGATTCGCCCTAGCTCCGGATTCCTGTTACTGATAGGGAAGAAATATAAAGTACCAGGATAAAATATAATATTGTAAGTTATTACATCCATGCTGACGACTAAATTGCCCATAAGAAATGAACTGAAATATTTATTGCTGAAAAAGGTATACAGAGGACTTTTACAAGAAAAGAAGGTGCATAGTGGGTCTGTCCACACCTTCTTCGGCAAACACAGTTATTTACAGTTAGTGGTTATACATTGGTGGGTGTAACCCCACGCCCTTTAATAAATCTTAGCTACAGTAAATGTTCTAAAATGTTAAGATAGTTTATAAGATGCATTACATAGAGAAGAGAGAAGCAGCATCAGAGTGGTACAGTAGCACAGCGTGGCCCCATCAGCCCCAGCCACATATGGTGACATCGCACCGTCTAATCGCTGGGTCGTACGGGGTCGCTGAGTGTAAGGTTACGGCCTTCTCAAACAAGGTCACCTTGGGTGTAATGGCAGAAACGCCCACCAACAGGACACCACTCCTCTCTCTCTCTCTCTCCCTCCCATTTTCACTACTTTTCTGCTTTCATTTATTTTATACCTGTCCTTCCTTGGTACACAGTAGCGTGTTCTCTTACAGTGGCTAGAGTACCACATTAATCTGTCAGCGAGTATGGCAGGGTAGTACGTAGGCTATGAGATTGTGATGGAATTATGCATGTGAGAGGTTTACAGTAATGAGCAACGTAATGGATGTTGACAATTGGTATAATTGATTGGGGAATATGAAGTATTTGTATGTGTAACTATTCATGTTATGAGTAGAGTGCTGTCTAGAATTTAGGTTCAAATTCAGGATACTCACGGAGGGTGGGATGTAACAGGTTGTGGGTTGGTATACTTGGCAGTAATTGGACTTTGCATTATATAGTGTTTCTGTGTGTGTGCTGCAGTGTGTGTACTGCAGTGTGTGTGATGCAGTGTGTGTGATGCAGTGTGTGTACTGCAGTGTGTGTGATGCAGTGTGTGATACAGTGTGTGTGATACAGTGTGTGTGATGCAGTGTGTGTACTGCAGTGTGTGTGATGCAGTGTGTGTGATGCAGTGTGTGTACTGCAGTGTGTGTACTGCAGTGTGTGTGATACAGTGTGTGTGATACAATGTGTCTGCTGCAGTGTGTGTGATGCAGTGTATGTGATACAGTGTGTGTGCTGCAGTGTGTGTGCTGCAGTGTGTGTGATACAATGCGTGTGCTGCAGTGTGTGTGCTGCAGTGTGTGTGTGTGATACAGTGTGTGTGATACAGTGTGTTTGCTGCAGTGTGTGATGCAGTGTGTGTGATACAGTGTGTGTGCTGCAGTGTGTGTGATACAGTGTGTGTGATACAGTGTGTGTGATACAGTGTGTGTGATACAGTGTGTTTGCTGCAGTGTGTGTGATGCAGTGTGTGTGATACAGTGTGTATGCTGCAGTGTGTGTGATACAATGCGTGTGCTGCAGTGTGTGTGTGTGTGTGTGTGTGATACAGTTTGTGTGATACAGTGTGTTTGCTGCAGTGTGTGTACTGCAGTGTGTGTGTGTGTGTGTGTGTGTGTGTGTGTGTGTAATTCACCGGGTCGGTCAGAATCACTTGATGGTCGTGATCGTCAGCTTTTACCCTCCCGGAAGGGAGCTGAGAGATCATATAGTCCGATCTAAGGGCAAGGCTGTGACCTGCACACACTCACACACCCGTCCCCTTGCTCAAGGGGGACAGTAACTGCCCACTTCGTCAGTGAAACTTTTCGCAGCCTGAGCGAGGCGCGAACTCCCGTCTGCCAGAAGGCAAGCGAGAACGCTGCCACTGAGCCAGCGAGCGGTGTGTGTTCTTACCTTACCTAATTCTTACCTAATTGTATCTTTACAGGAATGAGTCAAGCTCGTACTGTCCCGTGTCTTAGACCATATTTATCGTACATATCCTTAAATTTGTGAATTGTTTTGGCACACACTATTTCATTCGGTAGTGCATTCCATTGATCAATTGCTCTGTTTGGGAAACTGAATTTCCTTACGTCTTTATCACCTCTCTTCTTATGCAGTTTTTTGCAGTGTCCTCTTGCTGATGCTTTCCCATATGTTAAGTAATCATGTGTGTGTGTGTGTGTGTGTGTGTGTGTGTGTGTGTGTGTGTGTGTGTGTGTGTGTGTTTGTGTGTGTGTTTGTGTCCAACTCTAGGCATAAGCTTCACAGTCTTTTGGAAATGTCTGTGTCCACGTACTGTGTGGTACATTAATAAAAAATATCCCACACCCACACCTGTGCCAACACACCCGCCACAGCACATGTGTACACACTGGTGACCACTTATTGTTTCCAACTTTGTCATGGAGAGGGATTTAATAATGCCTAATGAATATCCCACACCCACACCTGTGCCAACACACCCGCCACAGCACATGTGTACACACTGGTGACCACTTATTGTCTCAACTTTGTCATGGAGAGGGATTTAAGTTCACAAGGCAGCCAGTATGATCCTTGGCCTTGTGGAGTTTCCCTCTGTGTACAGTCACTGCCAGGACTGCAGGTGGCCCGACCTTGTGTTTGTTTTAAATCAGTGCAAGGAGTAATGACATAACAGGTGCTCAACATGGTACATACAACCAAGAGACGTGTTTGGAGGTGAACGAGTATTGTTAGCAATGTACATCAGGGAGTGTCTTACTTGTCCACACCCGTAAGTAATCATCCTGACACTAGTACCTGACGCCATTTCTCGCATCCTAGTTACGGTACTTGGTAATTCCGGTTCAGGCCGCAATAACTGACCCTTAGAAGGTCTTGAGTGATTTTGAACATGTTGATAAATCATTTTCTACAAGTCAGAATCAGACACAGAATCGTCCCTCTCGCGGAATATTTATGCAGTCTAGTATTGGAAAACACTAATAAAAAAAATAAAGAAAATGAAAAAATAGCAATGCGTAATATGCTAAATAAATCTCTTAGGGAAAAGTGCTTAACTCTCCTAAAATGACGAGAATACAACTGAAGGGGGGGGGGAGGAGGGGCTGATAGCTTGTGTGTAGACTATATAAGTGTGTGTGTGTGTCTCGTGCGTGTACTGTATGTGCGGCAGTGTAATCATGGCTACGTACACCTCATTCATCATCCTTTTGGCCAGTTTCGCCCTCGCCCAAGGTTAATTTGCATATTATACTTATTTATTTGTACTCATCTGTCAAGGAAGCTCCTTAACACTTCTTCTTAAGTGATTTATTTGCTTATTACACCTCGCTGTATAATCTGCATAAATAACGTACAAAACGATATTAGCCACCAGTATCCAAAAACAAATCGCAAAGAGGTTGAACAAACCAAAATGTCTGCCCTCCAACCATACTTCATTCATTTATTCATTTATTTATTCATTCATTTATTCATTTATTTATTTATTTTTCTTCAGGGTCCTGTCCCAACTTCACCCAGGCGGTGGGTAACCAGTGCTACTACTTTTCGCAGCGCTTCGGGGAAACCAACACCTGGGATGGCGCCAGAACCTACTGCCAAATGTTGGGTGGCGACCTGGCCGTACTGGACCTCAGCTGCGAGGACAACAGCCGCCTGATGAGCTACATCATCAACGAAGGTCCGTTTAATTTCTATCCAGTAGTTGGTTTATTTAATGCCTACCCTTGTCCAACTCCGATGGCGGAAGTAGTTGGAG
>NC_137036.1:2375000-2430000 GCF_032717465.1 Coenobita brevimanus | reverse complement strand
ACGCTGGGTGGTAACCATATCATTGACGTATGGTGGTTTATTACGCTGGGTGGTAACCATATCATTGATGTCTGGTGGTTTATTACGCTGGGCGGTAACCATATCATTGACGCCTGTTTTTTTTTTTTTATGTGTCCGACTCTGGGCACAGGCTTCACAGCCTGCTCCCAAGGCCCAGTAGTCCTCCTACACACCATACACCTCCACATGTCACCACTTCGGCATTAACACCCACCGTCCATACTGAATGCATGCTAGGGCTGTCTCATACAGGACTGGTGTACTGGTATTAGCGGGGGTATTTTTGTTAGGACTCCATATTATACATACAATTAATTATAGAAAACATGATAGATAGATAGATAGATAGACAGACAGATAGAAGCAGCAAGTGAGAGGTATTGTGTCTGCGAGAATCGAGCTATGCTAAACATGCTTACACACTCTAACTCAAGGAATGCTTTATAGGCACACGACAGCGCCTAGTGACCATACACACACATACACACATACTCACACACAGGCTTCTAGAACATTCCAGCCACAGTGTAACACACGTGACACGACCCCTGCTACACCAGAATTTAGGAAGCAGAGCTCAGAAGGAGACAGGCGATAGAACCAACAGGTAGTGGAGAGAGTGAACAAGAAGAGGGGTCCAACTAGACTTACTTAGTGTATCCAGTCTCTGTAATACATACACTGCTCTACTTAAGATTTTCTCTGAAGTCAATAAATCCAGATCACCTCCCTGTAGTCATCATTAACTCCTACTACAAGAATCGAGAGTCACATTTTTACATGTCGGCGGGTCTTCAGGTAGATCAGTAAAGTCTACTGTTATTAAATTCAAATCCTTAATCTGTTCCCTGCCCCAGCGAGGATTTAAACATGGATCCAGTAGGACTGCAGGCCACCTCTCTACCGACTGAGCTACCGCTGGGTGGTAACCATATCATTGACACCTGGTGGTTTATTACGCTGGGTGGTAACCATATCATTGACGTCCGGTGGTTTAGTGGGTCGAGGTGCTCCAATGAACTTTTCATTAGTGTTTATTGCCTGTATATCGCTACTCAGGGGTTAAGGAGGCTGGCCCACGTCCCTGCAGTGCTGATGGGGCAGAAGGAATGTATAACAGATAGACATACAGATAGACATATACCTATAGTGTCGTGTGAAGGCAGGTCAGGTGGGTCAGGTGTGGGGGACACGTGGCAGAGTAAAAATGATAAAACCAGCACTTGCGTAACGCGTCGGACCACACCAACACACCGGGGACTGTCAGGCCGCATGGGAGAAGGCGTGCAGGTGGTCAGGTGAGGAGTGACAAGGAGCAGAGTATCCACAAACACTGATAATGATGATGATGATGATGATAATGATGATGAAAATAATAATAATAATAATAATAATAATAATAATAATAATGATGATGATGATGATGATGGCAATATTAAAAAAATAAATAATGATAATAATAATAATAATAATGATGATGATAATGATGATGATGATGATGATAACAAGGACAATTATGATAAAGGGAAACTTGCCACAGCCATTGCCTACTAGAAGCCGAGCTATGAAGGTGACTGATCTTGTGCATGTCCCCTCAGGCCATCACAGCCTCTAAGCCCAGCATGTTTGGTGGCTGTGGCGTTAATCCTTCGTGGAAAACCCTGTGATGCGTCTGTCTCTGGTAGCAGTGGATATTTGTGGACAACAGGCGATCTCAGGGAACAATGACCCGATCTGGAGCCTACTAAGTACTGCATTCTGGCCGTGTGCCGCGTATATCTCAGCAAAATGTCTCTCTAATATATGTGCATCTTCAGCTTTTGCCTCGCTTTTCTTTTCCGGATGCTGTTGGGGTTATGGTGGTGGGATCAGGCTGATATTTGGCCACATGAAGCAGCCAACCAGTACTACAATATGGCACAGAATGAAGGCTGTAGCCCACACGGTATGCCAGTGCCAGCCATTGACATCTTACATAAAATAATAATTACCTTGACAAAAACAATAACTCTTCCCACGGGGACGCGCGAAGTTTTGATAACAACAGCCACAATAACTATGGTACGGTGGTAGTAGTAGTAGTAGTAGTAGTGGTAGCAGTAGTAGTAGCAGTAGTAGTAGTAGCAGTAGTAGAAGTAGTAGTAGTAGTAGCAGTAGTAGTAGCAGTAGTAGTAGTAGTGAAAATATTAATAATAATCTAGACTCATTTCTCCAAAGCGCCAGTTTACACATTTAAAATTCCAAGAACTCTGACGTAACTCATAACTCTCTCTCTCTCTCTCTCTCTCTCTCTCTCTCTCTCTCTCTCTCTCTCTCTCTCTCTCTCTCTCTCTCTCTCTCTCTCTCTCATTAGTAAGAGGTAAACTTGGCATTTCTCCTTCTTGAATGCCTATAACAGGAAATTAATAGGCCTACTAGAAGATGATGCTAGTCACAAAGAAGTGCTGTTCAGAGGAGGTAGAGCCGTGGTAATGCCTTTTTCTGCCACTGAGCTATGGAAAATGAGTTGAAAAAAAGAACACAAGGGCTCCAAATCACTTCACGGCACTTCTTCGTGACTATCGCCATTTTAATCTGAGAGCTGGCAGGTGATTAGGTGTCCGAGTGCATTTCTTAGTAATGGCGCATTTAAAGTAATTGTGTGAAGCTGCAGAATGTGGTGAATGTTTTTGGCGTATCCGGTGGAGCCAGGATTCCGGGGGCTTGAATGATGAGTGAATGGAAGTGTGGCCTATTTGGATTGGGCAAGTTTGTGCTGTCTGGACATTGCTACTCCTCACCCTGCCCTTGGGTGGGAAAGGAGGTCCGGATGATGATGATGATGATGATTTCAATAACCGTTTGATGATAAGATTGCCCAAATAGAATATTATATATAGTTATTTTCATACATTAATTTAAAAACGGGGCCTCACAAAGTTTAACAATAAATATTTCAATTCAGTTCATTCAGTTTATCATATGGCCTGGATACGTGTGAAGTTTTACGAATACCACGATTGTTCAGGCAAATGAAGGTAAATCATGTCATTACAGCGACGTTATGTAAAATAGAACCTTTACTCGGAGTTCCACTGAAAAAATGACCTGTAAACACGGGTGAAGAAGCTGTATGTCACCGTCACTTTGAATATCCCGCAGCCCATACCTTCCCACAGCGCTGTTGTTACTTGATATTCGAAGCTAAAAGGACAGAAGACTTACTGATGATGCGAAAGTAGAAGGAATAACGCAAAAAGTAGAAGGAATAACGCAAAAAGTAGAAGGAATAACGCAAACTGATGCTAACTATGAAAGTGTCAGTGTCTGGCATTGGCAGTTCCGCTAGAGAGGTGCACAGCGTGTCCCACAAGGCTCTGTCCTATAGGCCCTCTGCTTCTTCTTATTTTTTATTTAATGCAAGGAAGAAGGAACCAAAGGCCAGGAGCCCGCAAACCGTTCCTTCCAAGAAAAAAAAATACAAAAGAGAGTCATATTCAAGATCGTTCATTTCGAGACGCTAGACACACCGCTTTTGAAAGACATTTACGTCAATCACCTATCATCGTACATTAGATTAAAGTGTAAATTCTTTGCTGGCAGTCTTAAGATATACCTTAAGATGCTCAATGATTCTACCTCCTCCTTCGGTCTGGATGTAAGCTCAAGTCAAAAAGATATGACTAAGTATACAGGGTTGCTGAATCATGGGGTCTCAACTTCAGTCCCAGCAAGTGTGTGGTACTGCCGTGTCAGGCAGGCCTTGCTGACTGGACCGCTGTTGGCTCTTCACTATAATCATCTGCATACTTCAGACCTAGCCATGGTGGACAGTCATAGGGGTCTGGGAATCCTGCAGGCTGCTTCCAGCTGACATTATAATATGTTGGAGAATCTTCCACAACCTGTCTGTCGTTGCCCCATGGGATCTCTTCACTATCTCTCCAGTAACTAACATTTGAGGCCATAGACATACACTAGACAAACGCCACACGGCAGCACAATGCAGACGGAGATCATGTAGTGTAAGGTGTACAGATCATTGGAACTCTTTGCCAGGCAGTGTTGTCACTACTAATACTACTGAATCCTTCACAAGGGTTGTACACCTGTCCCTTGGTGAGGTATTATTCTCCTCAACTGTCTGATACAGTACACACACCATACATCCCACAGTTCAGTACACTGTACTTCATTACCTGACTACCAGCCTGTACAGTTTTCAGTAACACAGTTTCACAGTTCTTATCCCTTGGCATATATAATCAGTCTGCATATGACACACATTTCCTCCCATTATACATTTTAATACTTTCATTGGGGTTGTTCAGTAGTGGGCTGGCGTGCCACCAGCTGTGGGTTGCCCATCTATAGTCTTGACATTTGAAACTGACTGTTGAAACCTGGGGTAGCCAACCAGGTGAGTAAACCAGGAGGGTAATCAAAACACACAAGTAAATTGCAATATTCGACTGCAGTCAAGAGGGACATCCCACGAGAGGCCTACTGCTTCCCGCCCCCCTTTATATTAATCATTAAAATTCAAGGAATATATTATATTTCATTGCAAGTCTGATGTTTTACTAAGTTATATTATACAAACCATGGCAGTAATGATATAATTTACCTTCATTTGACTGAACATGAGAAAATCAAGGTAGGCCTAATCTTAATCTGCTCTTCACACTGTACCTGGGAGTGTTTTGATTAGCTTGTTCCGAGAATTCAAAATCTCCCACGTATCTAGGCCACCTGATAAACCCAGCAAGGCCTCGTTTTTTAATTAATCTATGCCAATAACTATATATAATTATTTTTGGGGCAATATTATCAAACAATTACTGAAACCCATATAATGAAAATAATTTAAAATGCGTCGTTAATAATGAATACATTCGGACAACCAATCAGTCGCCAGTTTTCAAGGCTGTTTAGGCTCGTGTCTTCTCTGATCAGATTCAATAAGCCATGTGGAGAGGATGGAGAGTGAGAGACTGACGAGGAGAGTGTATGTGAGCGAGGTGGAGGGGGGGGGAGAGGGAGGAGGAGGCCAAGGATGAGATGGAGGGATGGAGTGGAGAGGTATATGAGAGAAGGGGGTGTGAGCTGGGAGCAGGGTAGTGAAATGGCAGGGGACAGGGTGACGTGGAGGCGATTTGTTTGTGGCCACCCCTTACGAGATTAAGGGGTCTGGCAATAGATAGATAGATTGACAATATTTAAAGTGAACAAAGTATATATATATCTCTCTTTTAAAACCTCACATTTTAGTTCCAGTAATTTACAAACGGAGACTGGAGATTGAGAAACTGACTGGGAGAGTGTATGTGGGTGAGATGAAGGGGGGAGGGGGAGATAAGATGGAGGGTTGGGGTGGAGAGAATGGAGAATGAGAGACTGACTAGGAGAGTGTATGTGAGTGAGGTGGAGGGGGAGAACAAGGATGACATGGAGGGATGGGATGGAGAGGATGGAGAATGAGAGACTGACGAGGAGAGTGTATGTGAGTGAGGTGGAGTGGGGGAGAGGTATGAGGTGGCGAGGTGTATGAATGGAGTTGGAGTGAGGTGTCTGGCTATGAACACTGGTAACGCGTCTTCCTAACCGATTTATTCTGTACATCCTGCCCTGACACACCCCCTACCTCACTGGTGCAAAGTACGGTCACACACACACACACACACACACACACACACACACACACACACACACACACACACACACACACACACACACACACACAGTAGTCAACAGGAAGTAACACCACGAAAACCACCGTGGCTCAGGCAGTGTTGTGAGGCAGGCTGGTGTGGTGGGTAGTGTTGCGGCACAGTGTATACTTGGTGCACGTCGCCTTGGTCCACACCTTGGTCCTTCTGTGGATTATAGCCCGCAGCTTACCTCCACAGTGACGCAGCTGTTGTTGTTGTTCATTTACCTCAATCTGTCTGGCCGAACAGTCCCGTCAACCACCGGCAAGCAACCACCCCTGCAGGCCCATCCCGTGCAGTGAACTCATATTCCCATGCAGGTGACAACGCCTCGCGAGGCGCGGGGAAAAGTGTGGTTTGGTTCCTGGGTGGATGCCGCGTGTTCATCCCTCCACCCAGTTAACAGGAACATCATAAAAGGCTCCACATCACCCCGTGATTTGGTTATATGGTCACCACCCAGCGCTGTAAATGGTTTCCTGGGTTACAGGAAACAGTTAGGCTTTGTTACTCAATGTAGAGTCACCTGAAGTGGAAAGAGTGACAGGAAGGATGGGAGATATAGGAAGGAAAGAGGGAAGACACAGGATGAGACAGAGGAAGGAGGAAGTAGGCAGCACTACATCAAGTGAGTGGATGATGGTCGCCACCACCTACCACCAGAGTGAGACAGTACTATGGCTCTACAATGTACCACTTCTTCGTGACTAGCACCACACTCCCTTAGTACAGTCACACATTCAAGATGAGGACGGGTATGTACATGTTAAAGTGAAGAGAGTATAATGTGCTGGCTTTACCCTTTCCCTAACACCTCTTCCTTAGCGATTTATTTTTGGATATGGCTGGGTAAAATCCTTCTGTATCTATGCAGAGTATGGCGAATTGACAATAATTTATGTAACACTGATGACAAAAAGGTGTAAGATGCAAAATAAGTCGCTTAGGAAAAAGTGTCAGGGAGCTTCCTTTGCCGACGAGGTAACTGTGAGATTCCTGTATTCTCCCTGGTTAACGAAGCTCCCTAACACCTCCTCCTAAGTGATTTATTTTGCTTATTACACCTTATTATTCCCTTGTGTATTATATAAATCCTTCAAATATCGCTACACTGCATAAGTAAAGAACAGAGATATAAACCAGCCATATCCAAAAATAAATCGCTAAGGAAGAGGTGTTAGGGAGCTCCACTTACTGATTTACTGTATTTCCTAACTTCACTGTATTTCCCATGTGCTTCTCAACTCTCTCTCTCTCTCTCTCTCTCTCTCTCTCTCTCTCTCTCTCTCTCTCTCGTAACAGTTCCCCCTAAATCCTTCAGAGGGGCAACCACACCTCCTTACTCGCTACGCCACTGGAGAGAGAGAGAGAGAGAGAGAGAGAGAGATAAGGCGGTGCATATATAAAGGCCAGACACACAAAATCAGTCAATTGGGAGCAGAGTCAACGGTTTGAATTTACAACCATGATTCGTCTCGTCGTACTCCTCGGCTTGGCCTTGATTATTTCGGCTCAAGGTACGCCCCCCCCCCTCTCTCTCTCTCTTTCTCTCTCTCTCTCTTTCTCTCTCTCTTGCAGTCACCATCCTTCTTTCAGGGGTTAGGGACGGAGTGGAGGGACGTTTCTGTAACAGGGCAGGTCCACTTTTCCACTTATATCGGTGCCACCACGTGAAGGCGAAACAAACCTTCTCTAACAGACTGACCGGCACATAACTGAACTTTAATTTTTCCAGATGTAAGATATATGTACTAACCAATATAGTATATGTACACCGGCTCTATGTACAGAACCAGGTTATGTAACGCCCTCTATGTCTTTGTACAGTACCAGGTCTTTGTACAGTAGCAGGTCTTTGTACAGTACCAGGTCTTTGTACAGTGCCAGGTCTTTGTACAGTGCCAGGTCTTTGTACAGTAGCAGGTCTTTGTACAGTGCCAGGTCTTTGTACAGTGCCAGGTCTTTGTACAGTCTCAGGTTATGTACAGCGCCAGGTTATGTACAGTCCTAGTTTAAGTACAGCACCAGTTTGTACGGCAGATGATTGTACGTGGCCGTTCGTGGTGGTGGGCTCGGAGTGTTACTATTTCTCCATCACCACACCGGAGGTCCGGACGTGGGACATGGCCAGGCAGGACTGTCAGATACGAGGCGGGGACCTGGCCGTCATGCAGATGGACTGTGAGCAGGACAGACACCTTATTGACTACATTATTGGCCAAGGTCAGTAGTCAGTATTAATTCCACTATCAGTAATGGTCAGTAGTCAGTATTAAGTCCACTATCAGTAATGGTCAGTAGTCAGTATTAATTCCACTATCAGTAGTGGTCAGTAGTCAGTATTAAGTCCACTCAGTAACGGTCAGTAGTCAGCATTCATTCCAGTGGTGTATATTCGGTATCAGTTCCACTAGTCTTCCTGCCGTAGGACGATTTGCTTCAGATCAGTTCAAATTATTGGCCGTGTCCTCTTTGCTCGTATTTTCGTGATATTGGCCCAGTTCCGTCAGGTAAAACAAACCAAGATTATTGAAGATTAGTGCAGGAATATCCATAATTCTTCCACATTCACTTGTAAAACGTAAACAGCATCAGTAAACATTATATCAGTAGTGAAGGGAAGTGTTCGGTAATCCCTTCACTATCCTACCTACCCTCGAGACCGTTTATTCAGTTGGAGACATTTTTTGAATTAACCATTTATTTTTTGAATTAACCAGATACTTTTTGAATTAACCAGATATTTTTTGAATTAACCAGATATTTTTTTAATTAACCAGATATTTTTTGGATTAACCAGATATTTTTTGAAATAACCAGATTGAACTATCAGATTGCAAGCTTCGGACTCGCTCTAGCTTGTTGTTGTTGCTGTCACCCCACCCCTCCTGGTCTTTCACATACCGAGGTGCAAGAAAAACAGAGGAGGCCCTATATAGCCCCCAAGACGAGCTGTGTTCGTTCGTTCGTTCATTATTGTAGGCTCCAGCATGCTTGTATGCGTCGGCCTTGGTCACCTAATGGCGGCTCTCCATGCTGCGCAATCTCTGACAGCTTACCTATTCAGTCCCTTATCCCTGAGGTTACACTCAATGACCTCGTCCCAGGTCTTTTTCGGTCTACCCCTAACATTAACACTTCTCACCTTCTGCACACAATTATCATCCCCCATCCTTTCCACATGCCCAAACCATATCAATCTACCCCTCCTCATCACAACACCAGTACACTCCAGTCCCATCCTACCTCTCAACTCTTCCATCGTAAACCTAGTCCCCCCCCCCCAGGCCTCACACTGAAGGACACACTGCACATCCACCTAATCATTGTCATTTCTGTACGTTTGAGCCTGCGAATATCCTGTTCCTTTACTGCCCAGGTCTCACTACCATACAGCATTACACTCCTAACACATGCCACATACAAAGATCCCTTAGCATGGAGGGAGAGTCCTCTCAGTGTTAGGAGAGGCAACAGCATCCTGAACTTCCTCCAACCACTCCTCACTCTAACCACAGAGATGCTCCAGCCGCACCTCCAGCACATAACATGTCTCCTAAATAACAATATAACAAAACTCTTCCACACACTCAAGAGACTCACCAGCAAGTTCAGTCCTTTCACGCCTGACAAGCTGTGTATAGATATGCATGACTAGTAGTCTCAGCCCGGATTTTGAGTACGGTAGTTAATAAATGTGGTTGAGTTCCCCGCCTGTGAGTATTGTGCAAGGCCAGCTACCTGGTCTTGGCCCCACGTCACTCTTGTGCAAGTAACTCCCGGGTCAATGGTAACCACCTCATCCACCTGCTACTGCTAACACCGTGACCAAGGATGACCCCGATCTTCAAGTCAGGGGCGTCCATCTTCCTTGAGCTGGCCACACGCTCTGGCCACATATCCCACGACAGGTGACGGGAGGTGCGTAAGTGGGGTTGTCTGTGCCTGGGAAGTAGAGTCAGGATTCCAGGGGCTTGAATGGTGAGTGAATGAGTGTGCGACTTATTTATTTGGGCAAACACTTGTTACTTCCCTCCCTATCAGACATTTAATTTTCTCTGGGCCCTTCCTCACCCGATTCTTTGATGGAAAAAGAGATCGAGATGATGATGATAAGGATGAATCTGATCCATTGATATATTGTTCAGTAGTACAGCAGGATTCCCATGTTGTCTTAAAAATATTTGGTAATTAGAAAGATGACAACAAGAAGCCATAAGACACAAACAATGAAAAAAGAAAAAGAAAAGAGAAAGAAAACGTTACCAGAAGTGGTATTGGACAGCTGACTCAGGTAACATCGATATGCTCTGCAAATTCTCTCTCTTCTAGACCCACAGGGGGAAGGTGGGGCAGAGGCCTGGCTCTTAGTGCTTAATCAACCCGATGATGTATTGTACAGGGTTGCAGGTTGGAGAGAGGGCAGCCAAATGGTAGGGGACAGTGACACAGAAGCAAATTGTATGTGGCTACCCCAGTACGAATTAAGGTATCCACCTTTGTTTCGTTTATAAAGGCTCCAACATGCTTGCATGCATCGGCCCTCACCTAGTCACGGCTCTCCAAGCAGCTTGATCTCTGGCAGCCTCCTTAGTCAGTCATTATCCCTGAGGTCACACTCCATGACCTCATCCAAGGTCAGTTTTGGTCTGCCTCTCACAATCCTACCCCCAACGTTAACAATTCTCACTTTCTGCACCTAATTGTCATCGTCCATCCTCTCCACATGCCCAGACCACTTCAATCTACCTCTCCTCATCACAGCAACAATACACTCCAGTCCCATCCTTCCTCTTAACTCTTCCATCGCAAACCCAGCCCCCTCAGGCCTCACATTCAGGGACGCACTGTATATCCACCTACAGATAAATAATCAGCAATGGTATAGGAAGGCCAAGCACGCCGTTCTGTTTACGTGCTTCAGAAATTATTATCTAAGAATGGCATCTTGTATTCCACTTTATGATTCATTGCTTAATACTGTTTTGATTACCGAGCAGTTGGCACTGTGTCATCTAACATGCTTAATCCGCAGGCTGGACGACAGCAGCTATGCATGTTGGTGTAACTGACGAGGTCAACGAGGGCATGTGGACCTGGCTTGATGGGCGGACCAGTGACTTATGGGACAGTTTATGGCGCTATAACCAACCCGACATCTCTACATCCTACAACTGTGGCCTCTTAGATTATTACATTTATGATTTCCCAAGAGTTCATCTCATTGACGGTTCGTGCTCTTCATCACTCCACTACATCTGTCAGAAAGGAGTCCACGCCAAGATGTAGTTTGCTCTCAGTTGCCGTAACAAAGGCACACATCTTCCTGACAATATTTCCCATTAGCATCCAGAAATCAGAAGAAGAATTGCAATAAATGTAGAAGCAAAATTATCACCCTGATCTTATTTCTCACCAGGATTCATGCCCAGGAAGAGGAAAGCAATAGAAGTATGTAAATTATCAACCAAAAACTACCATAATGCAAAAGCTTATCATTACTCCCAGTCCTTCATGTGTGCAACAGGTCAACTCTGCAACTGTCTTCCTCTGTCTGTATTTCCCGCTGCCTATGACCTCCAGTCTTTCAATCGCAGTGTGTCCAGGCATCTCAAAATGAACGGATCTTGAATTTAGCTATGGCGTATTTGTTTTTTCTAGGAGGAAACAATATTACGGGCTTCTGGCCTTTAGTTCCTCTTTCCTTGCATTAAAAAAAATATAAAAAAATAAACATAAATTTAACCTTAATATCGTTCATCATTTTTTTCCCTGTGATCCTTCGCCATATTCGTATAAGCTTTGAGTGTCTTATCTCCACCACAACAACCGTCCTTATTACGGTACTGTACATCTTAGTATCCTGTTCTGTCACTGATGTATACTGTGTTGATACTGAACATGTATATAATGAATGTAAAAAGAATATGATGTTTTGTATTGTGTATGACGGTAGGTGGGGGCTCTCACCATCCACTCACTTGATGTAGTGCTGTTCTCAGGTGACTACCCTTTCCTCGCTTCCTTCCTTCTTTCATTCCTTCCTCTTCTGTCTTTCCTTCATTCTTTCCTCTTCCTTCTGTCTATGGGTGACTTTACACTGAGTGACAAGCCAAATTATTTCCTGTACACCAGGATACCATTTACTACGCCGGGTGGTAACCATATAACCAAATTATGGCGCCTGGTGGTTTAGTGGGTAGTTATGGTGCTCAAATCGGACTGAGTTGGTGCAGGTTTATATCCAAGGGGTGGTTGGGGTTTATAGCTCATGCAATGCCACTCATTGAGGAGTGAGGCTGGTCACTCTCATCTTAAATGTTAGGACCAACGTGCCTAGACCCGGACTCTTACTCTCCTCATTGGGCAACACAGAATTGGATGATTATGATGTATTGTGTTGCTTTATCCTTTATGGCCCATCAGAATGCACAGGTCTGGGGCTCAGCTTTACTGATAAATGAAGGCCTTATCTATCCCTCGTTATAATTATATATTTATAGAGAGTGAGAGAGAGAGATATATAGGTATAGATAGATAGATAGATTGTAATGCTAGGTGTTTTAGGGTCGGCTTCCCGTCCCTCTAACGCCTAGTGTGCAGTGGGGCTCTCTTTCTAGACCGGAGCTTAGACAAATAGGAGAGAGGCAGGACACAAAAACTCAAGGCAACAACCTTACACGTGTAATTCTACTGTGGAACGGGTAGATGTCACGAATACAGAGACACTGGACAATTATAACTCTTAAGCCTAGGTATGGGTCGTTAGTATCGCGCAGGATACTACTCGGGTCAAGGTCGGGTAAGGTGAATAGCACTTAGGGCAGAGGGTTATGCACTATTATTGCAGGAAGTCTAAGTTCTATATACTGGTGGAACTGGTGGCACTATTTCACTGTGGGTAATTATTACTTTAACACTGGGGCCTGCGTATGATCTTAGTGTGGTGCGGCGTTACTATTTGGTAGCGTATTCACTGTGACAGACCCGTATTTCACTGCCTTGCCGTGTTCACTGTTTCACTGTTACCTTGCTTATTCCACCACTCTTTTATATTGTCACTGATGCTTTTTTCACTGACTTCCTTTATACTGTTAATTCACTGTACTGCCATTACTTCACTATGTCATGGACACTGTGCTTTCACTGTCGCTCCTTTCGAGTCTGGGCATCGTGGAGGTCAGGTACAAGGGCGGCGGAGGTGACAGCCTCACTACTGACGGGGCTTGGTTCTACCAGGGGCCTCTGTGTTCAGGGGTCATGGGATCATGCGTAGCGGCGTCTTCTCTCCTCCGGGGCTGCTGGTGGCGAAGGGTCCCGCGCTTTCAGGGCTTGGGGCGGGAGTCTGGCCCTCGGAGCTGGGGCCGAATAGCTGCCTGAACTTCTCGCTCAGGCGCCTGACAGAGGACGAAGATCTCCGGCGTCGGGGTGTAGAGAGGTCCCGCCCGGGGGTCTTGGGGGCGGTCTGGAGGTCCCAAGGGCTGCGGTCCCCGGTGGTAGGGGACGTCTTCAGGATCGAGGGGGCTGCGGCGTCAGCCTACGTCAGGGTCCGTCAGGTGAGTCCTCTCAGGATCCGGCTGCAGGGAGAAGAGCCCAGTGGTAGTCACGGGGCCTCTCCAGTACTCCTCCAGGCTGGGGGCTCCCTCTGGGTCGTAGGTTGGTGAACAGGAGTCAGCACCTGACAGAGGAGCGGCTACCAGCCGTCTCCTACTGTAGGGCCCGGCTACTGGCCGTAGCCTTCTAGGGGTGCGGCTACCGGCCGTAGCCAAGGCCCAGCTACCAGCTGTGGCCTGGAGGAGGGAGTGGCTACAGGCTGACTCAGGGGTACCTTCAGAGTGGCTACAGGCCGTCTCCTGATGAAGGTGGGAGCGGCTACCAGCCGTCTCCTGTTTGCCTCTGGAGCAGCTGCAGGCCGTCTCCTGTAGGAGGGTCAAGCGGCTACAGGCCGTCTTTTGAGGGGCACCTTCAGAGCAGCTACAGGCCGTCTCCTGACGATGGCGGGAGCGGCTACAGGCCGTCTCCTGACGATGGCGGGAGCGGCTACAGGCCGTCTCCTGTTTGCCTCCAGAGCGGCTGCAGGCTGTCTCCTGTAGGAGGGTTGAGGGGCTACAGGCCGTCTCAGGGGTGCTGACTGGAGCTGGAGTAACAGCTCCACCCCATGGTTGTCGGTGGTCGGCTCGCCCAGAAGGTAGTCTCGTATTCCTGCTATGGTGGCGGCGGGCCAGCTTCAGGTCATAGAGGCGCGCGGCGCGGGCGGACTTATGTCCTTGTCGCCCGGAGTCCTGGCGCGCAGTATATGCTCCTCGGTGGGCTCTTTCTGGTGGTGTTAGGTTGCCCTCCGTGACATTATACTGCATTATATATATATATATATATATATATATATATATATATATATATATATATATATATATATATATATATATATATATTATAAAACTTAATGAAACTGCTTGAAAGTAGGAAGCCGCTGTTGTAATGCATCGTAACTGTGTACGAGCAGTGCCGTGAGTAGTGCATTGATTCTCATCGTATGTGGAGTGCGATTCTGTGTGATTTTTGGCCTAAATAAGTGTGGTCACGTCTGGGCCTATACCGGCAGCGTTAGCCAGTCTCTTGTGCCCCGCCCCCTACTAATGCCCCACCCTCTTCCAGCTCTACTCGTTGCTGACTGGCTGAGATAATTATTCTTCTTACTGATAGAATAATGAGCCTTACCACGAAATAGTATCGTATTATTTACTTTTACTTTGAATTCATTTTTGTATGACAAAGGATGCACTAAAATTTGCTAAATGAATCAAAATCAGTTTAAAAAGAACCACCCCGCCTCCTCCCACGACTGCAGCTGAATTTTGGCGCCAAGAAAGTTCGGAGCTTGGCAAACACATCGCATCTGTGCCGCTGTTACTATTAAACATATTGAGTCAACTATCTGTCATGTCTGGTAAGTTACCACAGTATCATAACCATATTGTAATTTTCCTTATTTAGTTCCTTCATTAATTTCATTAAAATTACAGGGATCGAATACAGAAGTAGGAAAACGAAATGTCACTGGCTTCGCCTACTCAATAGGCCTACAGCATAATTATTTATACAGTATAATTATTTATACCAACAATGCCGTATAAGAAATTTGATTCTATACACGTGGTGTGTGTGTGTGTGTGTGTGTGTGTGTTTGTGTGTGTGTGGATACCAAATATAAGGAAGTCAAAACACTTAGTTATTTGTAGAATGTATACCTTTTTTTATTTTCATAGAGGGAACTTTCGTTACTTTTCAAACCTTTCAGGCCGATGACGTTTCTTGGTACTTTTTTTCCAACATCCTTTACTACAAAACATATTTCCTAGTTAGATTGGAAAACTATCATTGCAGTAAAAGGGTTAAATCGATTAGCGAGAGCGCCTTGCATATTCACCCGACGCTGGCTCGGCAAGACTGTGGCTTCCCTCATCCTACTCGGGGCTCGGGCCGGTGGGTGAGTGGGCGGGACCAAGAAGGCGGGGCACAAGAGACTGGCTAATGTTACCAGTAGAGTCAGTCTCTCATTCTCCAGTCTTCCAAAGCAACATGCTGTTATGCAGCGTATTCTGCGCCCAACTTCTTGGGTTCAGATACGGTGCGGGCCTTGGGTTCTTTATTCTTGACCGTGCTGGAGTATCCAGACAAGGGATAGGGCTCAAACACAGGCTAACCAGATCTACACGTATTTTACCAGAGTACAACTCTTCACACACAGGTACATGGACAATCCTATATAAAACACAAGTATACTCTATGACAGCACAATATAAAGCACACTTACACTATGTATCACGATACAGTGCACACAGGGGGGCCTGAATACAATATGACACATGACACTAGATATATCACGGTATAAAACACATAGGGACATGAACACAATATAGCCAGTGACACGGTATATCACAGTACAACACACACGTGACATGAACGCAATACAACATAGGACACGGTATATCACCATACAATACACGCATGTGTCACAAGCCCGATATAACACCGGGCATTGTATATCACAATATAATACACCTATGTGGTACAAACACAATATAACACTAAACATTAGACTGGAACATAGAGTCAGGTCGGGTATGTATTGCACAGAGGGAGAACAACACGCCTGACAACCCAGTGGTGGTTTGCAACACTGAGGCATATTACAACAGTACGTTACAGGGACGGGTGTGGATCTCCGAGTGGCAGTTCCACTGTACTGAGCCACTGTATCTCACCACTCGTAAGGCCTCGAGGGCGCGATTCACACTTGGGAGGGTCGGGATACTCTACAGGGGAGTGGCGGTGTCACTTATGGGGCAACAGGGGGAACTTCTCACCGGGGGGAGGAGGGGGGAAGGGGCACACAAGGGTATACACTCGGTGGGGGGATCACAGTGGGGAGGGTCTGGCATAAGTGAAAGTCACACAGGGGTGCGACACTAGGCAAGGGGGAAGGTGTGTACACAGGGTCTATAACACTGTAACTCACGGTGTATAGCTGGTCGTTGGTGGGTGCGAGGGGCGAGCTTATGGCCTCTGAGCTGGCAGCCGTAGGTGGTGGCCAAGTGTGGGAGGAGGGCCGTCTGGCGTGTGCTCCCGGTGCGAGGCTCTGGTGGCGTAGTCTGGGGTCCGGGTCGAGCTGAAGGGCGGAGTGATGGGCGGCCCTTTCCTGGTGGGGGCCTGGGAGTGTGGTGGCCCTCTGGGCTGGGGCCCAACAGGGCTAAGAGGCGCTTAGCACGGCACCTGCACTTGGCAGAGGTTGGAGTCCTGGGGGCGGACCAGGGCTGGTCTGTGCCTGCATGGGATCAGCCGCGGGGCACTCGTTGCCGCCCTGGGGCTGCGGTCTCACCTGGAGAAGGAGGCCATCAGGAGTTGGCTGCAGCTGCCCATTCTGGGGGAGTCTGGCAGCTGCAGTTCAGCCCCTGATGCCCGCAGCCACTGACGGACTCCCCGCTGGGCGGCCGCAGCCAACCCCTAACGGCCTCCTCCTCCTCCAGGCGAGACCGCAGCCCCCAGACAACAGGAGGCATCTTGCAGGGCAGCCCCCGACGCCCCCAGCAGCTGCCAGACTCCCCCAGAATGGGCAGCTGCAGCCAACTCCTGATGGCCTCCTTCTCCAGGTGAGAAGTTCCCCCTGTTGCCCCATAAGTGACACCGCCACTCCCCTGTAGAGTATCCCGACCCTCCCACGTGTGCATCGCGCCCTCGAGGCCTTACGAGTGGTGAGATACAGTGGCTCAGTACAGTGGAACTGCCACTCGGAGATCCACACCCGTCCCTGTAACGTACTGTTGTAATATGCCTCAGTGTTGCAAACCACCACTGGGTTGTCAGGCGTGTTGTTCTCCCTCTGTGCAATACATACCCGACCTGACTCTATGTTCCAGTCTAATGTTTAGTGTTATATTGTGTTTGTACCACATAGGTGTATTATATTGTGATATACAATGCCCGGTGTTATATCGGGCTTGTGCCACATGCGTGTATTGTATGGTGATATACCGTGTCCTATGTTGTATTGCGTTCATGTCACGTGTGTGTGTTGTACTGTGATATACCGTGTCCTATGTTGTATTGCGTTCATGTCACGTGTGTGTGTTGTACTGTGATATACCGTGTCCTATGTTGTATTGCGTTCATGTCACGTGTGTGTGTTGTACTGTGATATACCGTGTCACTGGCTATATTGTGTTCATGTCCCTATGTGTTTTATACCGTGATATATCTAGTGTCATGTGTCATATTGTATTCAGGCCCCCCTGTGTGCACTGTATCGTGATACATAGTGTAAGTGTGCTTTATATTGTGCTGTCATAGAGTATACTTGTGTTTTATATAGGATTGTCCATGTACCTGTGTGTGAAGAGTTGTACTCTGGTAAAATACGTGTAGATCTGGTTAGCCTGTGTTTGAGCCCTATCTCTTGTCTGGATACTTCAGCACGGTCAAGAATAAAGAACCCAAGGCCCGCACCGTATCTGAACCCAAGAAATTGGGCACAGAATACGCTGCATAACAACAATAAACTCTAAATTTTCAGTTGCCACAATATCCGGCCCAATGCAATATCCGGCACTGTTTGGCTCTATTAAAGCACTATCTGGCAATATTATGCACCACCCGGCACTGAAATGGGATGTTACCAGCAGTTCTATGCAATATCTGACGTTAAGGTGGATTAACTGGTTCAAAAATGGCAGCCAACTGGTGCTACATTACTGTACTGTACTGTATCATTATAGTACTGTATTTTATGCTTAGTTTTCATCTTTTACTCATGGGAGTTTTTAGGATAGAGGGTCGAGACAGTAACACAATATCCAGTTGGACACCAAATAGGGGTGGTACTGAGCTATATCCAGTGTTTCACTACTGTATTCATCGTAAGGCTACGCTGAATAACAACAGATCAGTGAGAGTTTACTTTAAATAAATAATCCAGGAAAATATCAAACTACCACTTTAATAAGGGATACGGGGAATTGTATTTGTCAAAGATCTCAATCAACTTCTAGGATACACAGGTCTTCACAGCAGTTTACAATTATATTCTTTTCACTTTAGCTCGGCCTTGATTACCACCCTTTTGCAGTTTATCATCATGTAGCTCAGTGGCCGGAAAGACAACACAGATGCTATGCCTCTACTGCACATCCTTTCCACAGCACTCCACTGTGACTAGCATCTATACCTTGTGTTACTCTGGTGTTAATACTCAGCACTGAAAATGGTCAGATGACAATTGTGGGCCAAGTCAGAGTTGCTGTTGATTAACACTGGTCTTTCTGGATGAGCAGACCCATCAACCTCAGGCAAGCAATTGCATGCACATGGCCATCATGTGCAGTAAATTGACATTCACCGCCTCATCACAGCAAGGCACAGAGCATTATGTGAAGGTTTGGTTCCTGGATGGATATCACATTTGCATCTTTCGACCCAGTTACGAGGGGCAGCACAGCAGGCTCCACATCACCCTGTTATGTGGTTACCATCCAGCACTGTAAATGGTTTCCTGGGTTAGGCCAAGATAAAGTAAAAACACACTATCAAAAGTCATTATTTACACGTGTGGTGGTCTAGTGATCAGAACGCCCCAGCTGGAATGACAGCCTTGCACAGGATCTGTCCTCAGGGTGACTGGAGGCTTTTTAATCATGTAATACCACCAAGGGAAGTACGCTGGTCATCTACCCTTAACTGCAGCTACTAGAATACTGTTGTCTAGCCTCAGGTCCCTACACCTCAAATACAGTAACATAGGATTGGCTGTTACCATCTTTTTTTTTTTTTTCACCTCATAATCACTCTGCAATAATCTGGCTGTGTAGTGTATGGCAGCTGTGTGAGAGAAGTCAAGGAAGTCAAACAAACAAGCAAGCACTCTTACTGGAACTCAAGCATCACAAACTTTGCAAATAACTTATCAAACACCATAACTTCAGTTTGGTTGTGATGTGTGTAGTGGTTGTGTGACTTAAGTAAAAGATGAGGCAGGCAATCTTATATACAGTTTAAGCCCAAGGAAATTTGTAAATAGGGTACCAGACACTAAAATGTTCACTCTTACTGGGTTGTGAGTGTATGGCAGTTGTGTTAATGTTGTTGTACTTGTTGTTGTTGCTCTGGGCTCATCTGGACCTGAACCCAGTGGACTCCAGGCTTATGTTGCCCTTCTGCAGTCCACTATCCTCCTCTCAGGAAGGATCCGATGGATGTTTGAACAACCAGGTGGTGGCACCAACTGGCTCTATCAGTGCCACCACATGAAGGCATCCCTCTCCAGCTGCAGTGCAATTCCCAAATTCCAAAGTAGTCAAGTTCAGGAGGTTTTCAGAAAATAGGATTCTTTTGGAAAACTACAAAAATTACATTGCAAATAGTCATATGTACTGATGTCCACATGTCCCTTGCCACACCCATCAATCACTGTACTCATCTATCTATCCATCCATTGCCAGATGCCTTCATCAAGCAAGGGGTGGCCACAAACAAATCAACTCCATTTTGCCCTGTCCCCTGCCATTTCACTGTCCTCCCCCCAGCTCACACCTCCCTCTCTCATTTACTTCTCCATTCGTACTGTACTATAGTTTATCAATTCGTATTAATGGTTTCAATGACTAAATTTTTTTTTTCTTCTTCTTCTTTTACTCATAAATACTGTAGGCCTACCTTACATTACCACTCTTGATATCTGGCATCCCACTGCCCAAGCAGACGATGTATAAATTATCCTATTAGTAGACAATAATAACAAACAGTTCTCTCAATAATATTATCTATTACCAAATGCCTTAATCATGTATGGGGTAGCCACAGTCAAATCACCTCCATGTTGTCCTGTCCCCCGCCATTTCACTGCCCTCCCTCCAGCTCACACTCCCCTCTCTCTCATATATCTCTCCACTCCATCCCTCCTCAGTATTATGCTGTACCAGTGCAGTATCGTCAAATAATGAAAGCGTCAATCAGTAATGCCAAGATCAGCTGAGCCAATTTGAGGACTACAGGACATGCTGAGATGTGTGTTTAGTAATTTTAAGTTATCAGATCTGAAAATAATTTGCACTTTGACTTGTTGATATGTTAGAGGTAGAGGTGATATTTTTGGTTCAGCATTTCAGGGCGAGATTTTCACTGGCCACTAATTTTTTGACGGCATCCTTGTCAGCAGGTATCTTTTTTGCCCAAGTCTTCACACACTTTAGTCTATGATTGTGTTTAAATCTGTTCAGCCAGCCAGTGGAATATTCACGAGACTGACTGACTTTATGGTAAGTTGTTTGTGAAATTCCTTGGCTTTTTCAACCAGTAAAGGTCCAGAAATAGCAGTTCCTTTGCTCCTACACTGTTTTAATCATTCATAAGACACAAGATCATCCATCAACAGTCTCACCTACATTTTTCCTGTCTGTCACAGATTCAGTAAATATTTTCACTTGCAGCAGAAAATTTGGATATTTTTTCATGCTGTTTCTTCAAGTCCTACACAGCCAAAATTTCAATCCCATACATATCTCGTTGCTTGCTGCTGCAACACTTCTTCAGCTTCCTTACAGTTTTCATTTTTTAATATTTAGCAATTTGTTTTCTTTTTATTGTAGCTGTTATCATCAGTTCTATGCTTCTTTGAAGACATTTTCATACTGTATGTATGCAAGTTCGGCATCAGAAACTAACAGTTTTGTCCACAGTGGCAGAACAAAGAATGACAAAATCACCCATGTGAATGACACAGGTCAGGTAAGGCCAGCCCAGCCAGGCTCATGAGTTGGCCTGGGGACATGTGTGACTAGTCCACTGGCCAGACTCTTGAGCTGAGTTAGGGAAGTAACTGTTCCATGCTGGCTCACCAACCTTCCTTAAGAACAAGTCACACCTGCCCCGGCTAACTGACGAGTCTGGCTAAACGATGAGTCAGCGTGAGTACCACAGCACTTTGTAAACACAGTGGGAACAGCAAATGTTAAAAACAGTATTTTTTGATGTGGCAAAACTCTCTCTCTCTCTCTTTTATAAACTGTAATTGATAATAACTTTGGAAAACTGGAATTTTTAAAAAAAACTGATATTAGTATTTGTATTTTGGGAACAGCACTGCATATGAGTCAAAGCAAAACACTGCATGATCAGTCTTACACAACTAAAGCTAAAAAAAAAAAAAAAAAAAAAAAAACAGGTTTTCGTTAGCTGTGAAATTCTGGTCATGACTTCCCTTTAGCTGTGGTTGTTTGGTTGTGGCCACAGGACCATCTGAATGTGAACCCAGTAGACTGCAGGCTGAACTTACCAATACCTACAGTCCACCACCCTCCTTCTGGGGGGATAGGAATGGAGTTGAGAGATGTTTGTATAGCCAGGCAATGGAGCCACCTGGTTGTATCAGTGCCACCACCTGAAGGCATCCCACTCCAGCACATAGGATTAAAGGTTGAGCAGAAAGTATGGTTTGTGAGTACAGCATGGGACAAAAGTTAGCCTCCTATTCCACGTCTGTCACTCCTCCCTGACATGTTGTATAAAAGTGAATTATGTAAGAGTAGAGACACATACCAAGCCTCTTTCAGTAATAATAGCCAGCAGGGAATAGTGACATGTAGAAGAGGTGAAACATTAAGTGAATCATGTATCTATGGCCAGAAAAACCTTACACGTCTCTCCCAGATCAGTAATATTTGCTAGTGGAGAATACTGATATGCAGAAAAGAAATAGCGACAGGCAGAAGAGGTGAAATATCAAGTGAATTATGTATCTACTGCCAGAAGAACCTTACACGTCTCTCCCAGATCAGTAATATTAGCTGGCGGAGAATAGGGATATGCAGAAAAAGTGAAACATTAAGTAAACTTTTGTATAGGTGGCCAGAGAAACCGGTTATGTCTCTCCCAGCTCAGGAATACATGCCAGCAGAGGACAAGGAGAGGTAAGAGCAGTGAAATATTAGGCCAACTTTTATGGCCATCCGTACCCTATTTAAGCACACAGGCCACCCACCTAAACCCCTTCACTTCAATGATGTATTTTCACTGTATTTAAAAGCCAGGGTAGGTGTCCTGGTGTGGGCACTTGGCACAGGTGGGTTTGCATCTACCTTTGTGTGTGTGTGTTTTTCATGCAATTAAGGAATGGCAGCTTATATGAACAGGTGTCTGGGATGATGCAGTGGCCTTGTATCAATAGTGGATGAAGATAATGATGCAGTGTCCTTGTGTCCCAGTAAAGTGGATGGATAACCCACCACAAGCTCAAAGGCCTTAGTTATGGGGAGGAGCACCATAACTAACAGCCTCACGATGTCTGCCCGCACCTTCACCTCAAGCCAATGTAACTGGTCTTTTCAGGGCTTGACGTGGTACTTTATAAACTCTTCAGTGAATCAATTTTTTTCCTAAAGCTGAATAGACTGATTTGGTAGCAGCAGGGAAAACGAATCAGTCGAGTGAAGGAGTTAAGGGCCAAACGAACCAAACAGCGTGCACACTCAGTCATTCTTCTTCTTCCTATTTATAAAAGTCAACTGTACAATCGAGCTCCAATAAACGAGCTACTATACATAAAATCAGCTGATGACACTCCGGGGCGCATTGCAAGTGGCATAAGAGCTTCCTAACACCTTCTCCTCAGTGATTTATTCTGCACAGTGCACCATAACACTCCTTGGATGCTAATCAGATCGTCTTACTATCAACACAGTGCATATCAATCAGAAAGAAGACAATACTGAGGTGTAACGTGTGATTTGTTAAAGTCTTGTACCTCTTCCTTTGTGATTTGTGTTGTACAGTATATTGCACTTTAGTTTCTGCTGGGGGAAGCCTTCAAGTGGTGGCACTGATATAACCACCTGGCTCCACTGCCTGGTGATGCAAGCAGCCCACATCTCACTCCCTATCCCACAAAAAGGGGGATGTGGACTGAAGAGGGGCAACTTCAGCCAGCAGTCCACTGGGTTCAAGCTGACATGAGCCTGGGTCACAACTACAACACATCAATAACAGTTGGCATCAACAAGAAAAGAATACTTAGGTGATATATGCAGAATAAATCACTAAGGTAGAGGTGTTAGGGAACCTCCAGCCGAGCCACTCAGAATAGGTCCCTCAGTTCAAAAACCTATCCCCTGTGTGGGTTGGTCAGAGCACAGTGTGTCAGCAGTTGTAGCCGGGAACTTGCAGCCCGTGTTTTTCAATGTACTTTCTTCTGGCATTCTCAATCAGCATCGCTTTTCTCTTCTCAAACGATGCCATTCTCTCCGTCGCAGATTTGCCAAACGAGGACGCGGCCGTGCTGAGGGCCAGCGAGGATTTGGGCCTGGCACCGGAGGACGGGGACACCTCCACTGCCCCTCGGAGGTCACCCGAGGGTGACGGGGCCTTGGCCGCCCCCTTGAAGTCATTTGACGGGCTGGAGGCTGACTGGAGAGGGGAGACGGCCTGAGGGGAGGATGGGGCAGGGGATGGCTTTGAGGCTGATGGTGAGGGTGAAGGGTTGGAGGCTGAGGGTGAGGCTCTAGGGCTGGAGGATGAGGGTGGAGGGGGAGGCTCTGGAACCGGCTCTGGCACATTGCCCTCCAGGAAGTTGGTGATGGTGATGTCAACGTTTTGGGTGTGAACTGCAAAAAAAAATAAATAGGTCTTTAAATAAATGATAATAATAATTATAATGATAATAATAATACTAATCATCATCATCATCATCATCTAACCCTGTGTTGCCCCATGAGAATGTAGGAGCCCAGGGCTAGGCAAGTTGGTGCAGACATTTAAGATGAGAGTGGCCAGCCTCACTCATCTCTGAGCGGCATTACATGAGCAACAAACCCCAACCACCCCTTGGATATAAACCCACACCTGCTCAGTTCGGCTGGATAATAATATACATCAATCCTCTTTGGTCTCACTAATCAAGCCATATTCTACACAAAACATAGAATAGTTTAATTACGAAAAAACTAATATCACGTTAGCAACACTTTTAACAACCCCCTTCACACACACTCTCCCTCTCTCTCTTTTCCCCCCACACACACATATGCATACACTCTCTCTTTCCCCCCCCACACACTCTCTCCCTCTGCCCCCTCCACACATACACACACACACACACACACACTCTCTCTCTCTCTCTCTCTCTCTTTCTACCCCACACACACACACATGCACACCCTCTCTTTCCCCCCCACACACACTCTCTCCCTCTGCCCCCTCCACACACACACTCTCTCTCTCACTCCCCACTCCACACACACACTCACTCCCACTCTCTCTCACACACACTCACCCAGGTCCCTCTTGATCTGGTCCAGTGATATATGTGGCAGTACTTCTTGCACTTGCTGGGCCATTCTTGCCACCTCCGGACTCAGTAGTGGATTGGAGGCTGCGGCTGCTTCCCGGGCCAAACGCTTCATGTATTCCACCTGGACAAACACACACACACACACGGAGATTTATTGGCTGGTTTGATTATGAGGATTTCTGTGACACATGTAGGTTTATGTGTGTAATAGGTTAACTCTGGAACTGTCTCCCCCTGTCTGTATTTCCTACTCCCTATGACCTTGAGTGTAGGTAGGGAGGTAAGTTAACTGTTACTCCCAGTCCATGTATGCAACAGGTCAACTCTGGAACTGTCTGGAACTGAGAGAGAGAGAGAGAGAGAGAGAGAGAGAAGAAAAAAAAGGAAGAAAGAAAAATTGAGAAAGAGAAAAAGAGAAAAATACAGAAAAAGAGAGAGAGAGAGAGAGAGAGAGAGAGAAAGAGAGTGTGAAGATGAGATGGAGAGGAGGCAATGTGAGTATTTACCATGTCAAAAGGAGTAAAGTAAATAACACTATATCTTTCTTCACATTTAAACACACAATCCCATCTTCTACATTCCATTCTCAATCCTTCAATTTATACTGAATACCAATACACCAGTCCTGTATGAGACACCCCTAGCATGTATTCAATATGGACAGTGGGTGTTAGCGCCGAAGTGGTGACATGTGGAGGTGTTGGAGGATTACTGGGCCCCAAGGAGGATTACTGGGACTTGGGAACAGGCACTGAAGCCTTTGCCCAGAGTCACATGTAAAAAAAAAAAAAAAAAAAAAAAAAAAAAAAAAATTGCTTATCATACACATCTATCTATCCCTATCTATCTGTCTATCTATTGCCAGACGCCATAATCCCATAAGGGGCGGCCATTTGTCTCTGAGTTAGTTGTTTTACGGGGAGGGGCACTAACCCTCCACCAACCCACTTGCTAACACGTGGGTAACACGTATGGTTTGGTTATATGGTTACCACCCAGCGTTGTAAATGGTTTCTTGGCTTACAGGAAACCATTAGGCTTGTCACTCAATGTAAAGCCACCTGTAAAGGAAAGAAGAGTAATAAAAAGAGACAGGAAAGATGGGAGAAATAGGAAGAGAGGAGGACAGACACAGAAAAAGAATGATAAAGGCTAAGGAAGAAGTAGGCAGCACTACATCAAGTGAGTGGATGATGGTGAGAAATAGGAAGAGAGGAGGACAGACACAGAAAAAGAATGATAAAGGCTAAGGAAGAAGTAGGCAGCACTACATCAAGTGAGTGGAAGATGGTGAGAAATAGGAAGAGAGGAGGACAGGCACAGGAAACGAATGATAAAGGCTAAGGAAGAAGTAGGCAGCACTACATCAAGTGAGTGGATGATGGCTGCCACTTCACTATATTCTTTTCATTCTAACTTGGCCTAAAATTGCAATCTCTCCATCTTGAATACTGAGTTCTAACAAAAGATTAATGCTAGAATAGGATGCTAGTCATGAAGAAGTGCTATTAAATAAACACAGGACTGTTACTCTGCCTTATGCTGCCACTTGAGCTACATGAAATAAGCTGCAAAAGGACAATAATCTGGGTCACCATCATCATCACCATCATCATCACCACCATCATCATCATCACCATCATCATCATCACCATCATCATCATCACCATCATCATCATCACCATCATCATCATCATCATCATCACCATCACCATCATCATCACCACCATCATCATGATCATCATCACCATCATCATCATCATCATCATCATCACCAACATCATCATCACCATCAT
Organism: Coenobita brevimanus; assembly: GCF_032717465.1. Taxonomy (NCBI): domain Eukaryota; kingdom Metazoa; phylum Arthropoda; class Malacostraca; order Decapoda; family Coenobitidae; genus Coenobita; species Coenobita brevimanus. The sequence goes on along the minus strand of NC_137036.1, from coordinate 2,403,661 downwards.
CATCATCACCATCATCATCATCACCATCATCATCATCATCAACATCATCATCATCATCACCATCAACATCATCAACATCCAGATTTCTTTTCCCACCTAAGAAATGGGAGAGGTTGGGTTCAGTGCTCTCCCTTTCACTCTCTCATTCACTTTCTCTCTCTCTCTCTCTCTCTCACACACACACACACACACACACACACACACACACACACACAAAGCCACCCGTACCCACCTTATCAGCCACGGTGTGTTGTGACGTTTGCAGGTTGAGTGTCGATGCAGTGACCACCTGAACACGACTGGCAAATTCCTCGACGCTTTCATCCTCACTGCATTTCATCCGCCCAATGTACCTGAGCAACACAATGATACTACAGTGCAAAACATTCATTACCATCGGCATCATTATTATTATTGTCTTTCTCCTCCTCCTCCTCCTCATTACCATCATCATCATCATCAGCTTGCTCCTAATCATCCTTGCTTCCTCCTCCTCCTCCCCATCATCATCATCATCATCATCATTATTGCTTCATCATCATCATCATCATCCTCATTATTGATTCATTTATAAAGGCTCCAACAAGCTTGCATGCATCAACCTTGGTCACTTAATGGCGGCTCTCCATGCTGCTTGATCTCTGGCAGCCTCCCAAGCCAGTCCCTTATCCCTGAGGTCACACTCTACCACCTTATCCCAGGTCTTTTTCAGTCTGCTTCTCACCACCCTACTCCCAATGCTCACACTTCTCACCTTCTGCACACTGATTTTCAAAGTTCAAGGAGACCAACAGGAGAGGCACCACAACTTGCGATGCTGAGAGTACTGTACAACTGCTTGGCCTACCACACCTCCTGCCACCTTCTAAGTCCCTCACAACAGCACACCCTTTACACACATCATCCTTCACACACCGGCACCAATACAATCATGTGGTTCATATATCCCTCCACTCCCTCCCTATCCCAAGAAAGGAGAATGGTGTACTGCAGAACGGCAATTTCAGTCCACAGTCCACCAGGTTCATGTCCAGCTTAGCCTGGGGATGAAACAATAAGCTATAATACGATCCTGAATTGCAGAGACCATGGAGGTGGAAAGGAGCCATCAGGTGGGGGAGGGGAGGAATGACACACCCAAGGAACACTATTATAAACTGTGTGTATCTTTATTAACGCTCTATCTGGCCACACCTTATAGGCACACTTGCTTCTACACATGACACAAAGAGAATCAATTAATTACACTTATACACAGAGTGGTAGGTGGGGGCGATCACCATCCACTCATTTAATGTAGTGCTGCTCTCTGGTGTCTGCCCTTTCCTCTCCTCCATCCTTCTTTCCTTCCATCCTCTTCTGTCTTTCTTTCCTTAATTCTTTCCTCGTCCTTCTGCCTACGGGTAACTTTACACTCCCTCTTCTGTCTTTTTCCTTCATTCTTTCCTCTTCCTTCTGCCTATGGTTGACTCTACACTGAGTGACAAGCCAAATGGTTTCCTGCACACCAGGAAACCATTTACTATGCTGGGTGGTAACCATATAACCAAATTTTGGCACCTGGTGGTTTAATGGGTAATTATGGTGCTCCAATTGGACTGAGCCAGTGAAGGTTTATATCCAAGGGATGGTTGGGGTTTACTGCTCACATAATGCCACTCATTGAGGAGTGAGGCTGGTCACTCTCATCTTAAATGTCAGGACCAACTTGCCTAGCCCCGAGGTCCTACACTCCTCATGGAGCAACATAGGATTTGATGATGAATGAATGAATGAATGCAGAGATCACTATGTTTGAAATGTAGGTGTTTTTACTTGATGGCAGGTCTCCTTGTGTCAGAATCCTGAGTCATTCTCCTGTTAAGTCCCTATCCCAGAAGTCCCCACACAGGACCCCATCCCACATCATCCTTGGTGTGCTTCTGGGCCTCTTCCCTCCACATGCAATCCTGTGACTCTCCTTAACTCTTCCTCCTCAACTAATGGTATAAAGTGAGAGGTGACAACAGCAACAAGCACAGTTTAGTACCACATGATGTCCTGAGAGCAGACAGGGCCACAGGCAGTACCTCTATACATCATATTCTCACATACCCACCAGCCAACTACGTAACTTTCTCTCTCTCTCTCTCTGTCATCTACTCACCTGATGGTATATACAGTAACAGGAGAGAAGAGCATGAAGCAGAGATCGGCAGCCCAAGATGCCCCAAGGACAGAGGGGGCCACAGGCAGTAGGGGCAGACGCCATACTCTCACACCAGCCACCAACACAGAGCCACTCAGCTCAAAGGCCCAACTGCCATATCTGAAAAGCAGTACAATGTGACTGGTGATGGATGGCCGGCCTCATATCCCTCATCTGCAGATGATGTTGTGCTACCTGCTAGTTGTGAAGAACAACTCAATGAACTAGTATGGAATTCCTTGATGTCAGCGAGTATTAAGCTCTTTATAAGTCGTTGAGTAACCCTGGTCTGTTTGGCTTAGCAGACCCATCAACTGCGGACAAGCAACCACCCCTGCACAGCTGTCCTGTGCAGAGTACTGATGTTCCCTTGTGGCAGACAGTGCCTTGCCACAGTGAGGTATGGGGAGTATTGTGGAGGTTTGGTTCCACAATGGTGACAATCATCATCCACTCATTTGATATAGTCCTGCCTACTTCTTCCTTTCAACCTCATCATTCTTTTTCTGTGTGTCCTCCTCTCTTCCTGTTCCTCTCACCCATCCTGTCACGCCTATTGCTCTTCTTTCCATTTCAGTTGGCTTTACACGGAGTGACAAACCTAACTGCTCTTGTAACCCAGGAAACCATTTATGGTGCTGGGTAGTAGGCCAACTATATAACCAATAAACAGGGTGATATGGAGCCTATTATGGTGACCCTGTTAACTGCCCTTCAGGTAAATTACAATAAAGTGATGCATGTACAGGGAATAATGACCAAATGCAAACTGAGAAGACATGGGATGAGGTGGTGTGTGGAGACCTCTGGGCTGAGGAACTAAGCAGCGACATGGCTCATGGCCATCACACATGGAGAACTACCATCAAGTGAACAGACAAATGCAGGCTAGCATGGTCAATGCTTCTACTGGTGCCGCTATTATGTAATTACATGTACAGTACAGTAATGACATATACGATGACGTATATGTAATGACGTATAAGGCTGTCTGGTATGCAATCCATTGCTATAACGATCGATGAAAATTAATACCCCAGTTTCCAGTTTCAGGTTAACGATCGCAAACATACAGTATATGATTTTTTTTGTGATGACTTTGTGCGGATGTGCTGCAACCCACACAAGCTGACAGTCAAACGTTTGAGCCAAGATTGGCCACCCTGCATTTACGTGTGCAGAACCCCCCTCCGAGGCCTCTGCACATGCATCCTACTTCCCGTCACCCTTTTGAAGCCCTTGTGTCGTTCATCACTCACGTGTCCTGCTGCTGTGATTGTCACCCTTGTCTTTCCTGTGCTAAATAATTGTCCTGCATGTGCATGGCCATCAAAACATTAATACCATCACAAAATAATAGTGCAAGTGAGCAGCGAATAGTGCAGTGTGTGATATAATGCGGAGAGACACATTCAAGCACCATACGGACGGGCATGAAGCCTCACCACATCGCTCTCCCACTGCCTCACCGCATCGCTCCCCACCCGCCACATTGCTATCCTCTCCCTTGGCCTTTCTGCTTTGCTCTCCCCATTGCTCATCACATCCTCCTGATGACCTGGAGTGATGGCCTGGGCCCTCCAACTGTCCCCCAGCCTCTGGGAGGACCCCTGGTGAAATCTGGGACTGGCCAATGACATACTTCAGGTGGGTGGCAGAAATGTTTTGGAAATTTTGACTTACGTGGCCCTTGACCCCAAATGTATATCCACTGAACACAAATAACACTGACATCAATTTATAGTCGATCAGTGTATGATCAGTTGTTGCTTGATGTAAGCCGATTGTAATTCAGGTCATTACTTAGGTAATTCAATATTAGATATGGTACTGTTTTATGATGCACAAAACATACATATAATAGGTACCATATCAAAGCTATCATCATTGGTTCTGTGTGGATATACACCTCTCCTGCTGTGTCAGTGACTTCTGCTGCCAGACTCTTACCAGCACAGCAGCACAGCACACAGATGGGGTCAGGTACTATACTCACACACACACCACCTCTGTCATATCTCACAACATCCAGCCCGTATATTTATCTATAGTATATCTCCAGCCAGGGTTTAGTAGCATTTTTTTACCACCAATTATCTATCTATCTATCTATCTATTGCCAGATGCCTTAATCCTGTAAAGGGTGGCCATAAACAAATTGCCTCCATGTTGCCTTGTCCCTGGCCATGTCACTGCACTCCCCCCAGCCCACAACCCCCTTCTCTCATATACCTCTCCATTCCATCCCTTCATCTCATCCCCAGTCTCCCCCTTCCCCCCCCCCAACTTACTCAAATACACTCTCCATATTAGTCTCTCAGTAAATTATACCATCGAATGTTCATCCATCATATCTATGTGGAGACTGTCATCCTTTTGCAGTTTATTTCTTGCAGCTCAGTGGAGGCTCAGGACATTACTATGCCTCTACATCTTTTCCATAACACTTCTTCATGACTAGCACCATGCCCAAATATTAATATTTTGTTAGAGATCTGTGGCCACGACAGAAACACTGCAATTTTACACCCTACCTATCTATCTATTGCCAGACGCCATGATCCCGTAAGGGGTGGCCACAAACAAACCACCTCCATTTCACCCTGTCCCATGCCATTTCACTGCCCTCCCCCCAGCTCAAATTCCCCTCTCTCATAAACCCCTCCACTCCATCCCTCCACCTCATCTTCAGTCCCCACCCCACTGTAGTTAAAATGAATAAGGTATGCAACTGCTACTTTGCTACACTATGAAGAAACTAAATACAGGTATAATTATTTCAGCCTTGGGTTCTTTTATTTTAGTATATACTGTATATATGTGAAAAAGAAAGAGAGAGAGAGAATCACCACCTACTTCATGAGTGCCAACGTTCCGCTGGTTGTGGCGCCCTCTGGATGCAGGAGTAAGGGCGGGTGTGTGCTGTTACTGAGGTAGGTACGTGCGTTGGCCCTCAGCACCTCCCTGCCCAGCGTCACACCAACGTCACGGTAACACAGCAGCGACGACACAGCGTTGGGCAGGTCGTATAGGCTCGGCTGGAAGGGTGGAACAGATACTTAACCCCTTCACTACCATCTCTATCTATTGCCAGACGCCTTAATCCCATAAGGGGTGGTCGCAAACAAATCGCCTCCATGTCCCCCTGTCCCCTGCCATTTTGCTGCCCTCCTCCAAGCTCACACCCCCCTCTCTCATATACCTCTCCACTCCATCCCTCCATCTCATCCTCAGTCCCCCCCTCCCTCCCTCTCCCCCCCTCCACCTCACTCACATACACTTTCCTCATTAGTCTCTCGCTCTCCCTCCTCTCCACATGGCCAGTACAATAACGTTTTTATTTTCATTCTTTCCATCTATTGACTATTTTAATCACATTATTAAATATTTTTCTTTTTTTTTAAATGCAAGGAAGAAGGAACCAAAGGCCAGACACCCGCATAACTGTCCCCTCCAAGAAAAAAACAAGTACAAGATAACAGAGCCAAATTCAAGATATGTTCATTTCGATCTAAGCTAAACTGAATCATCTTGTGACAGGAAGAATATATTAAAGGTAGTTATCTATCGATCTATCTATTTATCTATATCCAGACGCCATAATCCCGTAAGGGGTGGCTGTTTGTTTTCTGAGTTAGAGGCTTTACAGGGAGGGGCACTAACCCTCTGCCAACCCAATTGTTGACACATAGGGAACATGTGTGGGTTGATTATATGGTTACCACCCAGCATTGTATATGGTTTCCTGGCTTACAGGAAACCATTAGGCTTGTCACTCAATATAAAGCCACCTGTAAAGGAAAGAACAGTATTAAGAAGTGACAGGAAAGATGGGAGAAATAGGAAGAGAGGAGGACAGACACAGAAAAAGAATGATAACGGCTAAGGAAGAAGTAGGCAGCACTACATCAAGTGAGTGGATATGGTCGCCACCACCTACCACAGTTACAACTCAGCATTTACGATGGTGAGATGATGATTTTAGGCCAAGTTAGAGTAAAAAAATTGTCACCTCTCAGGGATGGAACTTACGGAGGGCAACCACTCCATCTGGGTCATGCTAACCACTACACCAGTAAAACTAAAATTACTGAGACAATTACAGTGACAAAATGGTAAACAAATAAGGGCACTGTCAGGCGTATACTTACAGTGACGCAGGGAAGAACGATGGAGACGGCGAGGTGGTCGAAGGGTGTGACGTGGTTTGTTATGATGATGCGGCAGGATGGGTCGCGCTTGTGTGGGTTCTCCTCCCGCACCACCACACCCAGCACCAGGTACAGCACGCGTAGCACCACACTGCAACACAACAACACTGCACCTCCAAACAAACACTGCAACACTCAAATATCACACTAACACTACCACTGCACACTCAAATATCACACTAACACGGCAACACTCAAACATCAAGCTAACACCAACACAACCAACACTCATTCCACTAACACAACCAGCACTCATTCCACTAACACAACCAGCACTCATTCCACTAACACTAACACAACCAGCACTCATTCCACTAACACAACCAGCACTCATTCCACTAACACAACCAGCACTCCTTCCACTAACACAACCAGCACTCATTCCACTACCACTAACACAACCAGCACTCCTTCCACTAACACTAACACAACCAGCACTCATTCCACTAACACTAACACAACCAGCACTCATTCCACTAACACAACCAGCACTCATTCCACTAACACAACCAGCACTCATTCCACTAACACAACCAGCACTCATTCCACTACCACTAACACAACCAGCACTCATTCCACTGCCACTAACACAACCAGCACTCATTCCACTAACACAACCAGCACTCATTCCACTACCACTAACACAACCAGCACTCATTCCACTACCACTAACACAACCAGCACTCATTCCACTAACACTAACACAACCAGCACTCATTCCACTAACACTAACACAACCAGCACTCATTCCACTAACACAACCAGCACTCATTCCACTACCACTAACACAACCAGCACTCATTCCACTAACACTAACACAACCAGCACTCATTCCACTAACACAACCAGCTCTCATTCCACTAACACTAACACAACCAGCACTCATTCCACTGACACTAACACAACCAGCACTCATTCCACTGACACTAACACAACCAGCACTCATTCCACTGACACTAACACAACCAGCACTCATTCCACTAACACTAACACAACCAGCACTCATTCCACTAACACAACCAGCTCTCATTCCACTAACACTAACACAACCAGCACTCATTCCACTAACACAACCAGCTCTCATTCCACTAACACAACCAGCACTCATTCCACTAACACAACCAGCTCTCATTCCACTAACACTAACACAACCAGCACTCATTCCACTAACACTAACACAACCAGCACTCATTCCACTGACACTAACACAACCAGCACTCATTCCACTAACACCAACACAACCAGCACTCATTCCACTAACACAAACACACCCAGCACTCATTCCACTAACACAAACACACCCAGCACTCATTCCACTAACACTAACACAACCAGCACTCATTCCACTAACACAACCAACACTCATTCCACTAACACTAAAACAACCAGCACTCATTCCACTAACACAACCAACACTCATTCCACTAACACTAACACAACCAGCACTCATTCCACTAACACTAACACAACCAGCACTCATTCCACTACACACTAACACAACCAGCAATCATTCCACTAACACAACCAACACTCATTCCACTAACACAAACACAACCAGCACTCATTCCACTAACACAACCAACACTCATTCCACTAACACTAACACAACCAGCACTCATTCCACTAACACTAACACAACCAGCACTCATTCCACTAACACTAACACAACCAGCACTCATTCCACTAACACAACCAGCAATCATTCCACTAACACTAACACAACCAGCACTCATTCCACTAACACAACCAGCACTCATTCCACTAACACTAACACAACCAGCACTCATTCCACTAACACAACCAACACTCATTCCACTAACACTAACACAACCAGCACTCACTCCACTAACACAAACACAACCAGCACTCATTCCATTAACACTAACACAACCAGCACTCATTCCACTAACACTAACACAACCAGCACTCATTCCACTAACACAACCAACACTCATTCCACTAACACAACCAGCACTCATTCCACTAACACAACCAGCACTCATTCCACTAACACAACCAGCACTCATTCCACTAACACAACCAGCACTCATTCCACTACACAGACACAAGCAACACTCATTCCACTAACACTAACACAAGCAACACTCATTCCACTAACACAGACACAAGCAACTCATTCCACTAACACAACCAGCACTCATTCCACTAACACAGACACAAGCAACACTCATTCCACTAACACAACCAGCACTCATTCCACTAACACAGACACAAGCAACACTCATTCCACACGTCCCATCCAAATCACCAATACCATGACTATCACAATGGGTATATCTTGAATGGATGTATGGTAATATATTTATCTGCAGGGTATACATGTAAACTTTTGGGCGTTCAGTGGGGAAGGAAAAGGATAACGCTGGTATAATTATAGTCACGTGCGGATGATTAAAAAAAAACGACAATCAGGTTACATCCTTTGTGGACACGATAACTGATGGACGCTGACTGTACCAAGCCAGGGATGCCGATGATGATGATGATGATGATGATGATGATGATGATGATGATGATGATGGCGATGATGATAGTGATGATGATCATGAGGATGGGGATGAGGATGATGGTGATGATGATGATGGCGATGATATGGTGATGGTGATGGTGATGATGATGATGATGATGATGGTGATGATGATGATGATGATGATGATGAGGAGGAGGAGGAGAAGGAGGAGGAGGAGGAGAATGTTGATGAGTGATGATGATGATGATGATGAGGAGGAGGAGGAAGATGAGGAGGAGGAGGAGGACAATGACAACCATGAAAGTGGTGGTGGTGGTGATGATAATAATAATGACAGGGGTCAAGTGCTTGAAAGGGTACAGCAGGGAAGAAAGGTTGCTTGTTCCTTGAAGGCAGTGATAAGAAACAGGGAAGTGAGCATGGAAGTGAAAAAGTTACTACATGACAGTATTGTGATACCAACTTTAACGTATGGAAGTGAAGCTTGGACCTTGTTGGAAGGACACAAGTCAAGAGTGAGAGCAGTGGAAATGAGTTATTTAAGAGGAGCCTGTGGAGTCACATGGAGAGACAGGCTGACAAATGAGGAAGTGAAGGAGCATTCTGGTGTGGATGTGATAGGAAGCATTAGGAGAAACACATTAAGGTGATTTGGCCATGTGGAGAGGATGGAGAGTGAGAAATAAACGAGGAGAGTGTATGTGAGTGAGGTGGAGGGAGGGAGAGGGAGGGGGAGGCCAAGGATGAGATGGAGGGATGGTCTGGAAAGGTATATGAGAGAGGGGGTGTGAGTTGTGGGAGGGGACGGATTGAGAGACTGACAAAGAGAGTGTGTGTGAGTGAAGTGGAGGGGGGAAAGGAAAACAGATGAGATGGAGGGATGGAGTGGAAAGGTATATGAAAGAGGGAGGTGTGAGCTGGGGTGAGGGCAGTGAAATGGCAGGGGACAGGACGACATGGCGACAATTTGTTTGTGGACACCCCTTATGGGATTAAGGCATCAGGCTATAGGTAGACAGATAGACAGATAGATAGATGGATAGACAGACAGATAGACAGACTGACAGATTGAAATACTGTCTCCCACTTTCTATATTTCTCACTCCTCGTCAAACATCAGAAAGTGTCCTACCTTGTCACCTACTTTCATCCTGTGTTTCAAACTGCTATCCTATCTATGTCTATCTATTGCCAGACACCTTAATCCCATAAGGGGTGGCCACAAACACATTGCCTCCACGTCGTCCCGTCCCCTGCCATTTCACTGCCCTCACCCCAGCTCATACCCCCCACTCTCATATACCTCTCCACTCCATCCCTCCATCTAATCCTTGGCCTCCCTCTCCCCCCCTCCACCTCACTCACATACACTCTCCTCATTAATCTCTTGCTCTCCATCATCCCCTACCCCATCACAATATTTTCACATCATTCCTTCCTTTGCCACATTTTTTTTTTTTTTTTTTTTTTTTAAATGCGAGGAAGAACGAACCAGAGGCAAAGAGCCCACAAAACAGTTCCTTCCAAGAAAAAAACAAAAACAACACAAAAGCGAGCCAAATTCAAGATCTGCTCATTCTGAGATGCCTGGACACACTGCGTTTGAAAGACTGGAGGTCATAGGCAATAGGAAATACAGACAGAGTGAGACAGTTCAGTTAGTGCTTACCTACTGATTAGTGTGTGTGTGTGTGGTGGTGGTGGTGGTGGTGGTGGTGGTGGTGGTGGTGGTGGTGGTGGTAGTGGTGGTGGTGATGATGATGAATCTCTGTAAAACTCAGGAAAAACAAAAAAATAATGAGAACAATAAAAAATCAAGTACTGTCCTTCTATAACTGTGAATGGTTAGTGCTTACCTTCTGATGAATGTGTTGTGGGGCAGGATGTACGCCGCCAGGAACAGCTGCAGTGATATGAACACCCTCAGTAGGAAAATGATGATGCCCATGGGAGTGTACAGTATTAGCGGCAACAGGCTTGGACCATTGGGGAACCTGGCACAACACACAAAATATATATCATATCGTACGTGTATCACCCCTGCCTTCACATATCAACCAGCTGCAGTACTATCTCTCTACCGTATCTATCTACAGCCAGATGCCATAATCCAGCAAGGGGTGGCTGTTTGTCTTTGAGCTTGTTGTTTTACGGGGAGGGGCACTAACCCTCCGCCAACCCACTTGTTCACACGTAGGGAACACGTATGGGTTGGGTATACAGTTACCACCCAGTGTTGTAAATGGTTTCCTGGCTTACAGGGAACCATTAGGCTTGTCACTCAATGTAAAGCCACCTGTACAGGAAAGACGAGTAATAAAATGTGACAGGAAAGACAAAATAGTTATGACTGGAGGCTTCCCCATCATGCAGTACTGTCACAGGAAGTAGGCTGATCATCTACCTTACAATATATATATTGGGTGGTAGGTTGTGACCATCATCCACTCACTTGATGTAGTGCTGCCTGCTTCTTCCTTCACCTTTATCATTCTTTTTCTGTGTCTGCCCTCCTCTCTTCCTATTTCTTACCATCATCCACTCACTTGATGTAGTGCTGCCTACTTCTTCCTTCACTTTCATCATTCATTTCTGTGTCTGTCCTCCTCTCTTTCTATTTCTCCCATCTTTCCTGTCACTTTTTATTACTCTTCTTTCCTTTTCAGGTGGCTTTACATTAAGTGACAAGCCTAATGGTTTCCTTAAGCCAAGAAACCATTTACAACACTGGGTGGTAACCATATAACCAAACCATACGTGTCAACAAGTGGGTTGGCGGAGGGTTAGTGCCCCACCCTGTAAAACCACCAGCTCAGAGTCAAACGGCCACTCCTTTCGGGATTATGGCATCTGGCTATAATTAGATAGACAGAGACAGTAACCTAGCCTGGGATCTCTACATCTCAGTTGGAGAAACTTTTCTTGTATACACTGCCGTTATAAATGAATGGTTTCTATCTATCTGTCTATCTATTGCCAGATGCCATAATCCTGTAAGGAGTGGCCATTTGACTTTGAGTTAGTTGTTTTACGGGGAGGGGCACTAACCCTCCACCAACCCACTTGCTGACACATAGGGAACACATATGGTTTCGTTATATGGTTACCACCCAGCACTGTACATGGTTTCTTGGCTTACAGGAAACCATTTGGCTTGTCGCTCAATGTAAAGCCACCTGAAAAGGAAACAAAAGCAATAGTAAGTGACAGGAAAGATGGGAGAAATAGGAAGAGAGGAGGGCAGGCACAGAAAAAGGATGATAAAGGCTAAGGAAGAAGTAGGCAGCACTACATCAAGTGAGTGGATGATGGTCGCCACCACCTACCACTACTGGGAGAAACCTTAACTGTATACACTGCCGTTACAAATGAATGGTCTCCCTGACATCTAACACCTTACTGTGGCCTGGTCGTCCCATCACAGCTCATAGTGGCCACGTTAAAACCAATCAGTGCACGTGGCTGAATTCATATTACAACTGAAGACATTTTAAATACCACTGACTTCAAAATACAAAACAATGCATCTCTATGAAAATACAGGCAATAAGATAAAATTTAATCAATGAAATACACAGTGTAAAAAGTTAACCCACGTGAAATGCCCTGTATTTAATGGTAGTCACTATTAACCTACATCCTAGCTACCACATATTACATAATAATTCTAAAAGTAATGCATCTCCATAAATTTATCGATTATAAGGTGAAATCTGGTCGGGAAATCAGATGCCTGGGCCTTGAAAAATGTGCCCGAGTGTTTAGTTCCGAATTCAACCACGGAGGCAATATTACCCTATCTGTTCTTCATGAGACTTTTAATACAGGGAATATCTATGAAAATACTACTCAAAAAAACCAGCTCTCATTCGGAAATCACATGCTGGGTGCTTGAAAAATGAGCCAAATTGTACTGCCCTACATTGAGTGAAGGAGTCATCATTGTCATTAACCTCACCTGCTTTTATTGTACATGGCTTCTATCGGCACAGTCATGGTGGTGGCGGTAATATTATCACACCAGCGGGACACATTCAGTAAATATTATTGGGCACAATGGGAAATAATCCTCCTCCTCGTCTTCTTTTTCCAGCTGTAAATACACTGGGGTCCATGCAGGGTTGCCAATCCTAGCTTCAAAAATTTCGCTAAACTCACATAGGAAGAGCCAAAATCATGCCAAACTTTGCTCATCAAAACCGCTTATTGTCGCAAAGTATGCAGATTACATTATACAAGAGGTGGTGGGTCTTGCCAGGCACCCCCTTCAGTAAATATAGTTACATGCAGTCATTGGTTGCAAGTGTGTGCAGCGTATGACAAAAGGAAGTGGTGAAGGGTCTCTAGTGAATCTTGCCACACACACATACCTTACTGCAAATAAAGATGATTGAATGAAATATATATTGCCGTAGAAGTATGCAGTGTATATGTATAACAGAAGGAGGTGGTGGGTCTTTCCCAGCAAAACAATTATAGACAGTCAAATAAAAATGATTAAATGCTTCTTGAAGCATGATTTTCTATAATGGGATTTTCTATACGTAATTCAAACTTGAGAGAGAGAGAGAGAGAGAGAGAGAGAGAGAGAGAGAGAGAGAGAGTGTATAGTGATCGCTAAATAGAAGTGAATTATATTAATCTAAGATAAAATCGCTAAACTGTCAATTTTGCTGTGACGTAGGAAGGTGCTAGGTCCGGTTTGTGAAAGGGAGAACTTCACTAAAACCAAATTACTTCTGCCTGCCTTGAGTATTTGGAATACGTCTTAATGCTATACTTAGAAGAACTTGAAATACATAGCAGTGGTAATATGAAATGTTATACACATAGGTACGAGCTTATTTATTTGCTTGGGCATTTTTCGTGGATCAAGCCACTACACGATGAGGGAATATTTTATCAGACGTCATAATAGTGTTCATATTTTGCCAAGGTATCAGATGACAGCTGCAGTATATTCATATTGCTCTGATAGTTTACTCATCATCATTTATTAAAGGCAAAAAAAAAAATGTCAATAGTTTTGATTCGGTTTCAGCCAAAATATTACACTTTCAAATGGTTTTTCTTTTTTAAACAAATTATTTTTTTATTTTTTGTGTGTTTTGGTATCATTATTTTTTTGTGTTGTTGTAGTAATATGCTCCCTTTCCCTTTTGTTTATTTTTCTCGGTATAGGTACATAAATTGTTTACCTTGGCAGTCAGATGGCACCACCAGCCACGAACATCGTTACCATTAGAGCTTTTTTTCCCTCTAGCATATTTACTTCCTTATATAGAAACCTTTAAGCATTAACAACAAGAAATTTTGCTTCGTTATATGTACTTTTAAAGATTAGCGACATTCTTCGGACTTTAGACCTTTCTGTAGTTCTTTTAGGGAATTTTGAATTTAGCAATATTCATTTTTTTTTTCAGCTAGTAAGTCTTTCATCCATATTTTAATTATATTTACAAGATTCTAGTTATAATGTGAGGATTTTAGATCCTCAATTATATCATGGAATTATCTTGGATTTTGCAGTAATCTTTTTTTGTATTTTTAATACCATGATAAACTGGTTCATTGTTATAGTTATATTCTGGTGACCTGAGACTCTTCTTAAGGCTTTGTTGTTGTTATTATTATTATTATTATTTTTTGTTTTTCTTCTTCTTATTATTATGTACTTAGCGGTTGCCAAGCTTTGTTTTTAGATAATGTTTAGCAAACTCAGCAAGTTTGCCTTTAGCAACCCTGCCATCCAGCCAGCAGTCCAAAACAACAAAATGGTCAGTGAGGGTGTGTGCTGCCAGCTTCCGTTCCATTTCCCTAATATGCCCCAGTAGCCTGTCCTCTGCCTAAAATTCCCAACCACGCATGTTTCTAAAGCGATGGACGATAATACTGAAGCCAGGGTTAGTGTACCGGAGGACAGTGCTTGGAAAAACGACGAAACATCTGATGCCTTGCTGAAGTCGGATTCCTCAACCCGAAGTAGCATCTCGAAAGTGAGCCTTCGTTTGCCATTTAAATCGGAGTCATTTAAAGCCCCATCGCTCCTGGCAAGGTTCCACAGCTCCAGAAAATCAGAAAGTGGTCTAAAAAGTGAGTTCAAAAATGGAAGTAATAACGGATCGGGAAATAATTATGGATCTGGGATAGGCTTTTGGAGACGTCAAAAGTCGGGGAACAATTTCGAGGTCCTTCAGAATAGTGACGTCGAGCCAGAAAACACATCAGCCAGCCTCCCCGATGACCTGAACCAGAATATCCACACGGCAGTAAGTGAAAGTCAAAATGAGGTAGAAAGCAGAGGCAGTGATGAACTGGCACCGTCCTTCTCACGGTGCCTGTCAGAGGAGTCCGGGCTTCTGCCTTCTGAGGGGCAAGGCACTCCAGACAGCCTCTTTGGTACGTGGCCAGGCCGTCCTCGGAAACTCAAGGGCCTGAAGAAGAGATTACTAACCTCTGGGTCAAGCAAAAGTTCTGAACCCGGCTCAGGCAAATCCACGCCTGGAAACAAGACAAATTCTGAACACTTACTGAACAAGACAGCCCTGGGACTGGCACCGAAGAACCATGAGAGTGAGGGGAAAAAAGATGGTGCGAAGGACACTTGTACATTATTGACGAGGGATAAAAATGACGAGCTTGTTGAACTGGATGCCGATATCGACGCTGTTGCTAGCCTGAAGAAGAAATTACATGCCTCAGGGCCCAACAGAACCACCCCTGGACCTGCGGCAAAGAACCATGAGGGTGAAAAGAATAAGGACGGCTCAAAGGAAGGTTGTTTATTGACAACGGGGGACAAAAATGACGAGCTTGTTGAATCAGAGGCAAATATCAAGATGACTGAGGCCGGGGGTAACAGTGTGTCGTTGGATGCACTGTTAGAGTCGTTACCCCTTGTTTATGATCCTGCCACCAGACAATTATGCCTGGGAAGCGGGAAAAAAGCCCGAAACAGCCTCAGAATGTCCTGCACAAAACACAAAGACCGTGAGTTCCATTCGGAGCTTGTGCACAAATTAGGAGAGGATGAGGGATTGGGTAAGGAGGAGGGGTTAAAGAAGGGAGTAAATGAGGAGGAGGAATCTCATACTGAAAATCTGACGAGGAATTTAGAATCTCAAGAAACTACGATATTACCAAAGCCGCTGGAGATTATTCAAGAGGCGGATGAGAATGGGGAGAATATAAGGCTGATTGACAGTACCAGCAGGCCCAGCAGCGCGCCACAATCAGGGAACGTCAGTGGAAGCTCGTCTTTGGAACGCGGAACATACGAGAGTGTGAGGAACAGCTTGCAGAGGATCGGGACAAGCAATTCCCTCTCTATAACGGATGCCAGTTCCTTCTCCAGTCTCTCCAGCTCCAATACAGAACTGTCTGCATACTCGGCCTCGGACAGTGCCGTGTGTCTGGCCTCCCACCCCTCGGAAACGGCTTCTCTTCGGGAATTTGTACTCACAGACAGCGATGGCAAGAGCAAAAAGAGGGGCATTGCAGATTTCTTCTCTCGGTAAGTTGTTTGTACTTTTTGTTATATTTATTTGTGGTAGGTGGTGGTGACCATCATCCACTCACCTGATATACAGTAGTGCTGCCTATTTCTTCCTTCGCCTTTATAATTTTTTTCTGTGTCTGTCCTCCTTTCTTCCTATTTCTCCCATCTCTCCTGTCACCTTTTATTACTCTTCTTTCCTTTTCAGGTGGCTTTACATTGATAAGCCTAATGGTTTCCTGTAAGCCAGGAAGCCATTTACAACGCTGGGTGGTAACCATATAACCAACCCACAAGTGTTCCCTACGTGTCAGCAAGTGGGTTGGCGGAGGGTTAGTGCCCCTCCCCGTAAACCAACTAACTCAAAAACAAATGGCCGCCCCTTATGGGATTATGGCATCTGGCTATAGGTAGATTGAAAATGTACAGTTAGAAGGCATTTTTCTGCTCACTGGAAATTGCTAGTGGATTTCTCAGTGTTATGCATTATTTACTTTGTTATTCGTTGTCTTATTCATCATTCCTTCATTTTTTTTTTCCCTGTGTGTTATTTCCTATTCCTGTGTCATGTTCCTAACCAGTTTTTTTTTTTTTTATAAGGTAGGATTAGGATGGTGATGTGCTGCTATGTTGGAGTCTCTCTCTCTCTCTCTCTCTCTCTCAGATGGTAATGTGTTGTTATGTTGGATTCTCTCTGTCTGTCTGTCTGTCTGTCTCTCTCTCTCTCTCTCTCTCTCTCTCTCTCTCTCAGATGGTAATGTGCTGTTATGTTGGATTCTCTCTCTCTCTCTCTCTCTCTCTCTCTCTCTCTCTCTCTCTCTCTCAGCCATGAACCTTTATCATAATACAGTATCATTGAAGACAAACAAGGCCAGTGTCACAACCACCATCACTACTCCTGTACCACCATCACCACTACTACCACTATTACAGCTGCTGCTACACTCATCATCATCATCACTCTCACTACCACCACAGCCACCACCATCATCACAGTTATCACCACCATCACCATTACAACAAACATCTCTGTCACCACTACCACCACATCATCATCATCACTCTCACTACCACCACAGCCACCACCATCATCACAGTTATCACCACCGCCACCATTACAACTAACATCATCACCACCACCACCACCACCACATCATCATCATCATCACTCACTACCACCACAGTCACCACCATCATCACAGTTATCACCACCACCACTACCACAACTACTTACAGAGATAGGACAGAGCACTTCCACTCAGTAATTAGGCTTAGAAAATATCAATAGCAGTGTTTTGAATTGGGAGCAGGGCAGTGAAATGGCAGGGGACAGGGTGACGTGGAGGCGATTTGTTTTTGGCTGCCCCGTATGAGGGATTAAGGCGTCTGGCAATAGATAGATAGGTAGATAGTATTTTGAATATAATTTTGCATACTCTGCCAATAGCTTAGCCTGTGTCGTGTGTGTAGTGTCTGTTTTTGTTCTGTTATTATTGTTTTTGTTGCTATTATTATTATTTAGTTATTATTATTATTATTATTATTGTTTTTGTGGTATCATTATTATTCTTGTTGATGTTGATATGCCATTATTATTTATTATTATTGTTATTATTGTTATTATTATGAATATTATTACTATTATTATTATTATATGGTATATTATTATTATTATTATTATTATTATTTTATTTATATTATTATGGTATTTTTTTTTTACATTTCTGATTACTGGCTTTCATTGTGTGTGTGTGTGTGTGTGTGTGTGTGTGTGTGTGTGTGTGTGTGTGTGTGTGTGTTTTATGATACAGGTAAATACTTAATCTGCATATTTCTCTCTCTCTCTCTCTCTCTCTCTCTCTCTCTCTCTCTCGTGTGTTTGTGTTTTTTGATAAAGGTAAATACACTTAAGCTGTGAATTCCCCTCTCTCTCTCTCTCTCTCTCTCTCTCTCTCTCTCTCTCTCTCACAGAAAGATAAAAAGATACGTAGATCAGAGCCTTGAGATAAAAGATTCATCTATTGTTGGAAATGGTGTCAGGGGAGTAAATTATTGTTGTCAGAGGTGGAAGGTGTCAGAGATGAGTAGGGTCCCGAGGCTAGGCGAAGAGAGGGAGAGAGAGAGAGAGAGAGTCTGACAGCTACGGTAAGGGTCTAACAGAGAGAGAGAGAGAGAGAGAGAGAGAGAATCTACCATCTCTGCCACGTGAATGCTGAGCTGTAGCAATAAACCCTAGAATATGGTCCTAGTCACGGAGAAGTGCTGTGGTCAGGATGTAGAGCCGTAGCATTGTCCAGTTCTACCTCTGAGCTACAGGAAATGCATTAAGGAACCTCCCTAACACCTTTTCCTAAGCGATTTATTTTATTACACCTTATTGCCCTCTTCTATGTTACATAAATCCTCCCAAAATCGCCATACTCTGCATAAATAACGTACAAAAAGATATTAACCAGCCGTATCCAAAAATAAATCGTTAAGGAAAAAGTGTTAGGGAGCTTCCTTAATCGACAAAAATAATGCTCCCTAACACCACTTCCTAAGCGATTTATTTTGTTTATCACACCTTACTCTCCTCTTCTGTGTTACATAACTCCTTCCATTATCGCCATACTCTGCATAAATAACGTACAAAAGGATATTAACCGGCTATATCCCAATATAAATCGCTAAGGAAAAGGTGAGACGTCAGATTTATGAGCGACATAGTAAAAGAGTGACAACATATATCAGAATGGTAGTGTTGGTAGGTGTTGTCAGTGTGAGGATGTCAGGCCAGTTAAATAATTCTGTAGTGTTGGCAGAATGGGTGTTGTCAGAGGAGGCCTTTTGATAGTGTTGGAAGGTCGTGATGTCAGTGTTGGAAGGATGTCAGATGTAGTGTTGTCAGATAAGGAAGTCCAGTGTGCTGGTGTCATTGTATGCTGAGTTGGTTTGAGTCAGCGTGTGTGTGTGTGTGTGTGTGTGTGTGTGTGTGTGTGTGTGTGTGTGTGTGTGTGTGTGTGTCAGCATTACGCGGAACTTTGACGTCGTGTACTCATGATTACGCACATACACACGCACATAGGCTGATAACATATACATACAGTACATATACACAATGCTTATGCTGTATTTTTTCTCTCTCTCTTTCTCACACACACACACACACACACACACACACACACACACAATAACCCTAACTTCCTTCCCTTCACATGACTCCCGGATTATTCATGGTTTTACACACACACACACACACACACACACACACACACACACACACACCGTAAATTCCATGGCAACCTGTGCAGAGAGATTTGACGTTATTTAGATGATGATGATGATGATTGTGGGTAAGGAGGTGATGATGATGATGATGATGATGATGATGGTGATTCTGGATGCTGTATTATGATGATGGTGACAGTTCTGAGTAACAAGATTATTATTATTATTATTATTATTATTATTATTATTATTATCATCGTCATCATCATCATCATCATCATCATCATCATCGTCGTCCACCTGTAGAAGGCGGAGCGATAATGTTTTTGCCTGCCTGTGTGTGTGTGTGTGTGTGTGTGTGTGTGTGTGTGTGTGTGTGTGTGTGTTCCCATTATATCTCATGAACGGCTTCAGCTATCAACATGAAACCTTCAGGGTATCAAGATATGGCCTAAATCTTGGGCTTGGCCAACATCATATTCTGGCGGGCGATTAGTATTCGACTCCCGAATGCTTTTCTTTCATTATTATTATTATTATTATTATTATTATTATTATGATTGCCCTATTATTAGCCGATTATTATTATTATTATTTTTATTATTATTATTGTTGTTATTAGTATTAGTCTTAGCATTAGTATAATTATGTTCCCCTATTATTATTATTATTATTATTATTATTATTATTATTAACGTAACCGAACTTCATCTTAAATGCTGAGTTAGCAAGGGATTAATATTAGAATATGATGCTAGTCACGAAGAAGTGCTATGGAGAGGATATAGAGCTACAGTGTTGGAGCAAGGGGTAAATGGTAGAATATGATGCTAGTGACGAAGAAGTGCTATGGAGAGGATATAGAGCTGTAGTGTTGAGAAAAGTTAAAATGGGATAAGCCGGAGATGGAGTGTGAGGAAGAGAAGGCTTGGGCTGTACCGGAAGCAGTGACAGTATCGTATTCTCTGGTAAGAAGCGCCTTAATACCTCTTCCTTAGCGATTTATTTTTTGGAGTGAGGAAGAGAAGGCTTGGGCCGTACCGGATGCAGTGGTGACAGTATCGTATTCTCCCCGGGTAAGAAGCTCCCTAACACCTCTTCCTTAGCGATTGATTAAGCTCCCTAACACCTCTTCCTTAGCGATTTATATTTTGGATATGGCTGGTTAATATCACTTTGTATGTTACTTAGGCGGAGTATGGCGATGTTTGAAGGATTAACACAGAATAGGGCAGTAAGGTGTAATAAGCAAAACAAATCGCTTAATATCTTCTGTTACGTAAATCCTTCCAATATCGCCATACACTGCAGATATACAGATGGATATTAACCAGCCATATCCAAAAATAAATCGCTAAGGAAGAGGTGTTAGGGAGCTTCCTCCACGGGACAAGGGAGCTGTAAAACTAAGGATACCACGTGAGGATGCAAACACCTTTCCCTGAGCGATTTATTTAGCGTTGCAAGTTAGTTAGTACCAATGTAGTGTACTGTTTTACCGCGTTAGGCTAAGGTGTATATAACAGGGAATAAATCACTAAGGAAAAGGCGTTACCACTAAGCCTATTACACACACACACACACACACACACACACAGTACGAGCTTGACTCATTCCTGTAAAGATACAATTAGGTAAGCACACACACACACACACACACACACACACACACACACACACACACACACACACACACACAGTACGAGCTTGACTCATTCCTGTAAACATACAATTAGGTAAGCACACACACACACACACACACACACACACACACACACACACACACACACACACACACACACACACACACACACACACACACACACACACTGAGAGAGAGAGAGAGAGAGAGAGAGAGAGAGAGAGAGAGAGAGAGAGAGAGATAATGACCGGATGCAGCCCTTCCTCCCTCGCTCCTTTCCTTCACCTTATCCCGCTCTCTCTCTCTCTCTCTCTCTCTCTCTCTCTCTTTCTCTCTCTCTCTCTCTGTAAAAGGGTATTGGTATGTATGTATGTATATGGCATAGGAATGTGGAGGTAACCTGTGTATGTATGTATGTATGTGTGTGTAGGTCTTGTGTATGTATAGCTAATGCATGTGCGTTTTTCGTTCACGGTGTGTATGTATGTGTACGTGTGTGTGTGTTCTTACCTAATTGTACTTACCTAATTGTATCTTTACAGGAATGAGTCCAGCTCGTACTGTCCCGTGTCTTAAACCATATTTATCGTACATATCCTTAAATTTGTGAATTGTTTTGGCACACACTATTTCATTCGGTAGTGCATTCCATTGATCAATTGCTCTGTTTGGGAAACTGAATTTCCTTACGTCTTTATCACCTCTCTTCTTATGCAGTTTTTTGCAGTGTCCTCTTGCTGATGCTTCTCCATATGTTAAGTAATCATTTATGTCTATTTTCTTCTTTCCTGATATGCACTTATATAGCATTATCATGTCACCTCTTTTCCTTCTCTCCTGTAGTGTTGGTAGATTCAGTTTATTTAGTCTTTCTTCGTAGCTTAGGTCCCTTAAGCTTGGTATCCATCTTGTAGCGGCCCTTTGAACTTTTTCAATCTTGTCTATATGCTTTTTGAGATGATGACTCCAGACTATTGATGCATATTCCAGGGTTGGTCTAATGAATGATGTTATTATCCTTCTTAGCATGTCTTCATTTATGTATGTGAATGCTATTCTCATATTTGCAAGCAGTGTATACATGTTCCGTACCTTCTCGCTGATGTGGTCAGCCGGAGATAGTCTGTTATTGATAATCACACCTAGGTCTTTCTCTCTTTCTGATGTGTATAGGGTTTTATTTTCTAACTTATAATCCCAATCAAGTCTTTTTCCACTTTTACCAAACTTGATTACATGACACTTGTCCACATTGAATTCCATTTGCCATGTACTACTCCATTCATGAAGTTTATTTAATTCTTCTTGTAGCTCTTTACAAGAGTCTGTGCTAGTAATTCTCCTTTGTATTTTTGCATCATCTGCAAACATATTCAGATAGCTCTCATTTCCAGTATTACTGTTTATATCATTTATGTACACTAAAAACATGATTGGTGCCAGCACCGAACCCTGTGTGTGTATGTATGAGTGTATGAACGTGTGATTGTGTGTGTGTGTGTGTGTGTGTGTGTGTGTGTGTGTGTGTGTGAGTGTGTATGTGTGTGTGTGTGTGTGTATGAGTGTACGTGTGTGTGTGTGTGTGTGTGTGTGTGTGTGTGTGTGTGTGTGTGTGTGTTTGTACGTATGTGCCCTCGACCTAAAATGGGGAATTTGATACAGGTAAACACTTATGCCGGGAATTCCTGTGTGTGTGTGTGTGTGTGTGTGTGTGTGTGTGTGTGTGAGAGAGAGAGAGAGAGAGAGAGAGAGAGAAAGAGAGAGGTTGGAAGGTCAAGGAGTATATCTGAAGGAAAGCCTGTCTAGTTGAGAGAGAGAGAGTGAGAGAGAGACTGTAGGCCATAGTAGTGTAGTAATAGTAGCCTAATAGTAGTGGATATATAGTAGTAGTAGTAGTAGTATCACTAGCAGTAGTAGTAGTAGTAGTAGTAGTAGTGGTGGTAGTAGTAGTAGTGGTAGTAGTAGTGGTAGTAGCAGTAGTAGTAGTAGTAGTAATGGTAGTAGCAGTAGTAGTAGTAGTGGTAGTAGTAGTAGTGGTAGTAGTAGTAGTAGTAGTAGTGGTGGTAGTAGTAGTAGTAGTGGTAGTAGTAGTAGTAGTACCGTAGTAGTGGTAGTAATAGTAGTAGTGGTAGTAGTAGTAGTAGTACCGTAGTAGTAGTAGTAGTAATCATGGAGAGACAGACTGACAAGTGAGGATATAAAGGAGCGTTGTGGTGTGGATGTTGATGTGATAGGAAGCGTTAGGAGAAATACACTGAGGTGGTTTGACCATGTGGAGAGGATGGAGAACGAGAGACTGACGAGGAGAGTGTATGTGAGTGAGGTGGATGGGGGGAGAGGGAGAGGGAGGCCAAGGATGAGATGGAAGTATGGACTGGAGAGGTCTATGTGAGAGGGAGGGCGGGGGGCAACGTGGAGGCGATTTGTTTGTGGCCACCCTTTACGGGATTAAGGCGTCTGGTAGTAGATAGATAGATAACTGAACTGGAGTGACTGCAAATACATCCCAAAATTCACACCTGGACCTGCTCCCCTCCATAGCACTTCTTCGTGACTAGCATCGTATTCTAGCGTTAAACTGATACACGTTCATCTGTCTATCGACCTGTTGCCAGACGCCATAATCCCATAAGGGGTGGCCATTTGACTTCGAGTTACGGTAGTTGTTTTACGGGGAGGAGCACTAACCCTCCACCAACCCACTTGTTGACACGTACGGAGCACGTATGGTTTGGTTATATGGTTACCACCCAGCGTTGTAAATGGTTTCTTGGCTTACAGGAAACCATATGGCTTGTCACTCAATGTAAAGCCACCTGAAAAGGAAAGAAAAGCAATAAGAAGTGACAGGAAAGATGGGAGAAATAGGAAGAGAGGAGGACAGGCACAGAAAAAGAATGATAAAGGCTAAGGAAGAAGTAGGTAGCACTACATCAAGTGAGTGGATGATGGTGAGAAATAGGAAGAGAGGAAGGCAGGCACGGAAAAAGAGTGATAAAGGCTAAGGAAGAAGCAGGCAGCACTACATCAAGTGAGTGGATGATGCTCGCCACCACCTACCACTATACACATTCATGATAGAGGGTGATTTTAGGTCAGAAGTGAACAGTAATATAGATTCACTTTTTGTCTGAAGAATTATGACACTCTAACACTGTGTTCTGAAAAAGTGTATTGAGTTCTTATGTGGGTGTCGAAGTGTATCGTTCACTGTCCCGGTATGTATCGTTCGGATGTGGGTCTTTATTAGTATCCACGGTACTGTACGTGGTGGCGACCATCATCCACTCACTTGATGTAGTGCTGCCTACTCCTTGCTTAGCCTTTATCATTCGTCTTCTGTGCCTGCCCTCCTCTCTTCCTATTTCTCACCATCATCCACTCACTTGATGTAGTGCTGCCTACTTCTTCCTTTGCCTTTATCATTCTTTTTCTGTGCCTGTCCTCCTCTCTTCCTATTTCTCGCCATCATCCACTCACTTGATGTAGTGCTGCATGCTTCTTCCTTTGCCTTTATCATTCTTTTTCTGTGCCTGTCCTCCTCTCTTCCTATTTCTCGCCATCATCCACTCACTTGATGTAGTGCTGCCTACTTCTTGCTTAGCCTTTATCATTCTTTTTCTGTGCCTGTCCTCCTCTCTTCCTATTTCTCCCATCTTTCCTGTCACATCTTATTGCTTTTCTTTCCTTTACAGGCGGCTTTATATTGAGTGACAAGCCAAATGGTTTCCTGTAAGCCAAGAAACCATTTACAACGCTGGGTGGTAACCATATAACCAAACCATACGTGCTCCCTACGTGTCAACAAGTGGGTTGGTGGAGGGTTAGTGCCCCTCGCCGTAAAACAAATAACTCAAAGTCAAATGGCCACCCCTTACAGGATTATGGCGTCTGGCAATAGATAGGTAGATAGTACTGTCTGATGGGAAATCTTGCAGCACTTCTTCGTGACTAGCATCGCATTCTGGTGATAATACGTGGATTGAAAACAGTAATTTTAGGTCAGAAGTGTGTGGCCTTGGGTTTCTTCTTCGTTTCTTAAAAAAAATATATATATATATATTTCTGATGGTGTAAATACTGCTAGGGGCGTGATGGTAAGCTGCATCCTTCCATAGCACTTCTTCGTGACTAGCATCGTATTGTAGTGGTACTTTGATGTGGATTTAAGAGAGGTGGTAGTTGTCGGCCAGGAGAGGGTGATGTGAGTGATTAGAAGCCCCAGGTTCTGCTTCTTGCCATGGTACTTCTTCGTGACTAGCATCGTATTCTCGTCGGCTGCTGGGATTCTTAGCACCACCAGTCACCTGTAGCCAACCACTACTACTACTACTACTACTGCTGCTGCTGCTGCTGCTACTACGGTACTCCCACGACCACTGCCACCATCACTGCTACTACTACCACTACTACCATTATCATCACTACTGTTACTACTACCATCACTATTACTGCTGCTACTACCATCACCATCACTACTGCTACTACTACTACTACCATCACCATCACTACTACTACTACTACTGCTACTGCTACTATTACTACTACTACTGTTACTACTACTACTACTACCATCACCATCATTACTACTACTACTACTACCATCACCATCACTACTACTACTACCACTGTACTAATATATAGTTCACACACACACACACACACACACACACACACACACACACACACACACACACACACACACACACACACACAGGTGGGGTGAAATCTGATCATGTGGAGATTTCTGAGTCAGATGGTTTCGGCTAATTATGTTTCTCTCTCTCTCTCTCTCTCTCTCTCTCTCTCTCTCTCTCTCTCTCTCTCTCTCTTTGGGGAAGCCAAAGATATAGTGGGTTAGTTTACGATAGTAGTAATGGTAGTAGTAGTGGTGGTGGTGGTGGTAGTAGTAGTAGTAGTGGTAGTAGTAGTAGTAGTAGTAATGGTAGTAGTAGTAGTAGTAGTGGTGGTAGTAGCAGTAGTGGTAGTAGTGATAGTAGTAGTAGTAGTATAGTAGTAATGGTAGTAGTAGTAGTAGTAGTGGTGGTAGTAGTAATAGAAGTAGTAGTAGTGGTAGTAATAGTAGTTGTAGTAATGGTGGTGGTAGTAGTAGTAATGGTGGTAGTAGCAGTAGTAGTAGTCGCAGTAGTGATAGTAGTAGTGACATTAGTAGTAGTAGTGGTAGTAATGGTGGTGGTAGTAGTAGTAGTAGTAGTAGTAGTAGTAGTCGTGGTGGTGATGGTAGTAGTCGTAGTGGTATTATTATTATTAGTTTTAGAAGTAGTAGTAGTAGTAGCAGCAGCAATAGTGGTAGTAGTAGTAGTAGTAGCAGCAGCACCAGCAGCAATAGTAGTAGTAGTAGTAGTAGTAGTAGTTATTGTTGTTGTTGTATACCACCAGGTAACGTCAAAGGTAGTGCTATTTCTGACTCACCCTGTTCAGTAGCAGGTGGGGAAATATTAGGCTGATTTCTGTGACCGACTGTACATGTAGTCTGTAGGGTGGGGTGGGTAAGGCAGTATCGTCCATAGCACATCTCGGCCCTTGTACCATCTCGGGACCGAAGTGTTGGTCTTGGCCGCATTCTCCAAACCCACAGGACCATCTGGAAGGAAGGAAGAGAGGAAGGATGGAAGGAAGGAAGGAAGAAAAGAATGAAGGGAGGATGGAAGGAAGGAAGAAAAGAATGGGAGGATGGAAGAAAGGAAGGAAGGAAAGAATGAAGGGAGGATGGAAGGAAGGAAGAAAAGAATGGGAGGATGGAAGAAAGGAAGGAAGGAAAGAATGAAGGGAGGATGGAAGGAAGGAAGGAAGAGAGGAAGGATGGAAGGAAGGAATGAAGAAAAGAATGAAGGGAGGATGGAAGGAAGAAGGGATGAAGGAAGGAAGGGAGAATGAAAGGAGGAAGGAATGAGGAAAAGAGGGAGGGAAATAAGGAAGGATGGATGGAAAGAAGGGAGGGAGTATGGAAGGAAAGAATAGAATGAAGGAAGGAAGAAGAGGGAAGAGGTGTGGAAAAGAAAAGAATAAATGAAGGAAGGAGGGTATAAAAGTGCGAAGGAAATTTGTGAAGGATGGAGAAACCGAATTGTTAGCTGTCGCCGGAATGTCCAAACTTTCCCTGCAGCATCTGGCGTCATCAGCTGATCGATGTAAACACAGCGACCACAACAAATACCACGTGGTCTCTCGGTGTAAACAAATACCACGTGGTCTCTCGATGTAAACAAATACCACGTGGTCTCGATGTAAACAAATACCACGTGGTCTCTCGATGTAAACAAATACCACGTGGTCTCTCAGTGTAAACAAATACCACGTGGTCTTGTAAACAAATACCACGTGGTCTTGTAAACAAATACCACGTGGTCTTGATGTAAACAAATACCACGTGGTCTCGATGTAAACAAACCGACCACAACAGTACCACGTGGTCTCAGCTGTTGTTGTTGTTCCATATTTATCTGAACGTGAACCCTGTGGACTGCAGGCTGAAGTTATCCTCTATTTGTAGTCCACCGTCTTCCTTTTGGGGGATAGGGAGTTGTGGTTATGGAGTCACGTAATACACACACACACACACACACACACACACACACACACACACACACACACACACACACACAGCGTACACGCAGAAATACACGTACACAAAATTCGTGCACATATGAGAGGAGTAGACTGTAGCACCAGTCGAGCAGGGCAGTACTCCCGAGGTGGATGGAAAGCTGATGACAGGGAGTGCTGGAGCTCCCGTTTCATCAGCCCTCAGGACTAGTTCCTGACCATCCCCCTTTGCTGAACTTTTTCAGTGTCTCAGTTACACAGAGAGTAGGCCAGCATGCTCTCCAGTACAAATTTCTCTAACTATCTTCACCAAACTACATGCACAGTACACACTACACTTCCTATTCAAAAATCAACAAAAATGGCGTCTATTAATCAAGCCTCGGAGTCCCCAGGGGGGGGGGGACCATAAATGCCCCCGCCATCTGCCCCTCTCCCAGTGACGACTCGAGGTGCCTGGAACCACTGTCTGACTCTCTTCGTCATTTCTGCAACATTTGCGGCCTTTCATCTAACTTTCGCTCTGTTGAGCACCACCTCTCCTCCTCTAAACCTCACCTTCTTTTTCTGACGGAGACTCAGCTGTCTGAGGCAACCGACAGCAAACCCTTTTCTGTATCCTCCTACTTTCTCTATACTCATTTCAAAGCCAAAGGTGGCTGTTGTGTATACATACGCAACGACTTATCTTGCTCTCGTGTTCCTGAACTTGATTCTTCTGAATTCTCCACACTCTGGCTTCGGCTTTCCTGTCATTCTCTGACTAAATATATCTGTGCTGTTTACTTATCCCCTAATTCTACTGACTATCAAAAATTCTTCGACTATCTTACTTCTACGATGGAACACATTCTGTC
>NC_137036.1:2360000-2365000 GCF_032717465.1 Coenobita brevimanus | reverse complement strand
TCCGGGAGGGTAAAAGCTGACGATCACGACCATCAAGTGATCCTGACCGACCCGGTGAATTACACACACACAAACTACTCATCATGGAAAGAAGTGACTAGTGGAGTACCACAGGGTTCAGTGCTGGCACCAATCATGTTTTTAGTGTATATAAATGATATAAACAGTAACACTGGAAATGAGAGCTATCTGAATATGTTTGCAGATGATGCAAAAATACAAAGGAGAATTACTAACATAGACTCTTGTAAAGAGCTACAAGAAGAATTAAATAAACTTCATGAATGGAGTAGTACATGGCAAATGGAATTCAATGTGGACAAGTGTCATGTAATCAAGTTTGGTAAAAGTGGAAAAAGACCTGATTGGGATTATAAGTTAGGAAATAAAACCCTATACACATCAGAAAGAGAGAAGGACCTAGGTGTGATTATCAATAACAGACTATCTCCGGCTGACCACATCAGCGAGAAGGTACGGAACATGTATACACTGCTTGCAAATATGAGAATAGTATTCACATACATAAATGAAGACATGCTAAGAAGGATAATAACATCATTCATTAGACCAACCCTGGAATATGCATCAGTAGTCTGGAGTCCTCATCTCAAAAAGCATATAGACAAGATTGAAAAAGTTCAAAGGGTCGCTACAAGATGGATACCAAGCTTAAGGGACCTAAGCTACGAAGAAAGACTAAATAAACTGAATCTACCAACACTACAGGAGAGAAGGAAAAGAGGTGACATGATAATGTTATATAAATGCATATCAGGAAAGGAGAAAATAGACATAAATGATTACTTAACATATGGAGAAGCATCAGCAAGAGGACACTGCAAAAAACTGCATAAGAAGAGAGGAGATAAAGACGTAAGGAAATTCAGTTTCCCAAACAGAGCAATTGATCAATGGAATGCACTACCGAATGAAATAGTGTGTGCCAAAACAATTCACAAATTTAAGGATATGTACGATAAATATGGTTTAAGACAAGGGACAGTACGAGCTGGACTCATTCCTGTAAAGATACAATTAGGTAAGAACAGTTAGGTAAGAACACACACACACACACACACACACACACACACACACACACACACACACACACACACACACACACACACACACACACACACTACTTACAAGAGTGTTATTCTGACCGATTTGACGCGCCAATAAATTCGCGTCTGACCGTGTGTGTGTGCATCCTGAGTGGTCTGGCGAGGACTGGTGTGAACTGGTCTCTCGTGGTCTAAATCCCCCACGTAAATCCGGCTTAAATAGGTCAGTGGGATTAACGAGGTGGGCAAGGAGAGGAAGGAGAGTGAGGGATGGATGGAGGGATGGATGGAAAGGATGTAGGAAGGACAGAAGAGGGAGTGTGTGTGTGTGTGTGTGTGTGTGTGTGTGTGTGTGTGTGTGTGAGAGAGAGAGAGCGAGATCTGGACATAGCAACAAAAGAGGAAATGGTTGTGTGTGTATATGTGTGTTTGTCTGTGTGTGTGTGTGTGTGTGTGTGTGTGTGTGTGAGAGAGAGAGAGAGAGAGAGAGAGAGAGAGAGAGAGAGAGAGAGCAACAAAAAAGGAGGAAATGATGTGTGTGTGTGTGTTTGTGTGTGTGTGTGAGAGAGAGAGAACACTACTAACGCTTCTTCACCTTCACTTAACGTAAACTATTCTCTCCCTGTCAGTCTCTCTCTCACCCCCAGCACTTTCACACGTCCTCACATCTCCACCCAGGCCTCATCTAGTATGGTCGTTCTGTGAGTACCAATATATAGTTACATAGACCCTACAGACATTACAGGCCTACCAAGTGAAGTAACATGGCGCTCGTGTGTGTGTGTGTGTGTGTGTGTGTGTGTGTGTGTGTGTGTGTGTGTGTGTGTGTGTGTGTGTGTGTGTGTGCGGGAGGAGGATGTGGCTATTGAGAGAGACAGACAGACAGACAGAGAACTCGATAGATAAATAGGAAATTGATCAACACACACATACGTAGATAGATAGACAGACAGACATAGATATACAGGGTGGACAAGAAGGCAGTCAGATCATCCCTACATAATCATCCTCTTCTACCTTTCACGAAAAAATCTAGGGACACAAAAATAACATATATTTTTTTTTCTGCAGGATTGTCAGGGAAGGGGCGTGTGAAATCATCCCCTTGTCTCCTTCGTCCTGGGAGAAGTATATCTAATTTATCACAGGGAATCTATCTGTTTATTTATCTGTCTATCTATCTATCTATTTATCTATCTATCTATCTGTATCTACCTATCTATTGCCAGACGCCATAATCCTGTAAGGGGTGGCCATTTGACTTTATTTGTTTTACGGGGAGGGGCACTAACCCTTCACCAACCCACTTGTTGACACGTAGGGAACACCTATGGTTTGGTTATATGGTTACCACCCAGCGTTGTAAATGGTGTATTGGCTTACAGGAAACCATTAGGCTTGTCACTCAATGTAAAGCCACCTGTAAAGGAAAGAAAAGCAATAAGAAGTGACAGGAAAGATGGGAGAAATAGGAAGAGAGGAGGACAGGCACAGAAAAAGAATGATAAAGGCTATGGAAGAAGTAGGTAGCACTACATCATATGAGTGGATGATGGCGAGAAATAGGAAGAGAGGAGGGCAGGCACAGAAAAAGAATTATAAAGGCTACGGAAGAAGTAGGCAGCACTACATGAAGTGAGTGGATGATGGCGAGAAATAGGAAGAGAGGAGGGCAGGCACAGAAAAAAAATGATAAACGTGAAGGAAGAAGTAGGCAGCACTACATCAAGTGAGTGGATGATGGTAAGAAATAGGAAGAGAGGAGGGCAGACAGAAAAATAATGATAAAGGTGAAGGAAGAAGTAGGCAGCACTACATCATGTGAGTGGATGATGGTGAGAAATAGGAAGAGAGGAGGGCAGACAGAAAAATAATGATAAAGGTGAAGGAAGAAGTAGGCAGCACTACATCAAGTGAGTGGATGATGGTGAGAAATAGGAAGAGAGGAGGGCAGACAGAAAAATAATGATAAAGGTGAAGGAAGAAGTAGGCAGCACTACATCAAGTGAGTGGATGATGGTCGCCACCACACAGGAAATTGATCTTTATATATGTCTGTTAACGCAATCGCTGGGTTTTGACAATCGTGTAGGGCTAGAGGGTGTTGCTAGTCACGAAGAAGTGCAGTGGAATGCGTGGAGAGCCGTAGTATTGTGATTTCTATCCTCCTCCTCCTCCTCTTCCACCTCCTCCTCCTCCTCCTCCTCCTCCTCCTCCTCCTCCTCCTCTTCTTCTTCATCATCTTCAAGAACGATTGTTATTATTATTATTATTATTATTATTATTATTATTATTATTATTATGTGGAGAGAATGGAGAATGAAAGACTGACTAAGAGGGTGTATGTACTGTAGGTGAAGTGGAGGGAGGGAGAGGGAGGGGAAGACTGAGGATGAGATGGAGGGATGGAGTTGAGAGGTATATGAGGGAAGGGGGGTGAGTTGGGGGGAGGGCAGTCAAATGGTGGGTGACAGAGCGACTTGGAGGCGTTTTGTCCGCGGCCACCCTTTGCGGGATTAGGGCGTCAGACTATAGATAGATAGATAGATAATTATTTTGTATTAGTCATTTCTCTCTCTCTCTCTCTCTCTCTCTCTCTCTCTCTCTCTCTCTCTCTCTCTCTCTCTCTCTCTCTCTCTCTCTCTCTCTCAGGATGCTGTGGACGTGAGAATGTTTGGTTTGTGTGTGTTGTGTGTGTGTGTGTGTGTGTGTGTGTGTGTGTGTGTGTGTGTGTGTGTGAGTGTGCGTGTGTGTGTAAGGGGGCGTGTGCATGTCATTGAGTGCAAGTGATAGGGGTGATGTTGAGTGCAAATGTTGGTGATGGTGGTAGTTGTGGTAGTGGTGATGGTGGTAGTTGTGGTAGTGATAGTGGTAGTGGTGATGGTGGTAGTTGTGGTACTGATGGTGGTAGTTGTGGTAGTGATGGTGGTAGTTGTGGTAGTGGTGATGGTGGTAGTTGTGGTAGTGATGGTGGTAGTTGTGGTAGTGATGGTGGTAGTTGTGGTAATGATGGTGGTAGTTGTGGTAGTGGTGATGGTGGTAGTTGTGGTAGTGATGGTGGTAGTTGTGGTAATGATGGTGGTAGTTGTGGCAGTGGTGATGGTGGTAGTTGTGGCAGTGGTGATGGTGGTAGTTGTGGCAGTGGTGATGGTGGTAGTTGTGGCAGTGGTGATGGTGGTAGTTGTGGTAGTGATGGTGGTAGTTGTGGTAGTGATGGTGGTAGTTGTGGTAGTGATGGTGGTAGTTGTGGTAGTGGTGATGGTGGTAGTTGTGGTTGTGGTGATGGTGGTAGTTGTGGTAGTGATGGTGGTAGTTGTGGTAGTGATGGTGGTAGTTGTGGTAATGATGGTGGTAGTTGTGGTAGTGATGGTGGTAGTGGTGATGGTGGTAGTTGTGGTAGTGATGGTGGTAGTTGTGGTAGTGGTGATGGTGGTAGTTGTGGTAGTGATGGTGGTAGTTGTGGTAGTGATGGTGGTAGTTGTGGTAGTGGTGATGGTGGTAGTTGTGGTAGTGGTGATGGTGGTTGTTGTGGTAGTGATGGTGGTAGTTGTGGTAGTGGTGGTGGTAGTTGTGGTAGTGGTGATGATGGTAGTTGTGGTAGTGGTGATGGTGGTAGTTGTGGTAGTAGTGATGATGGTAGTTGTGGTAGTGGTGATGGTGGTAGTTGTAGTGATGGTGGTAGTTGTGGTAGTGTTGGTGGTAGTTGTGGTAGTGATGGTGGTAGTTGTGGTAGTGGTGATGGTGGTAGTTGTGGTAGTGATGGTGGTAGTTGTGGTAGTGATGGTGGTAGTTGTGGTAGTGGTGATGGTGGTAGTTGTGGTAGTGATGGTGGTAGTTGTGGTAGTGGTGATGGTGGTAGTTGTGGTAGTGGTGATGGTGGTAGTCGTGGTAGTGATGGTGGTGGTAGTTGTGGTATGATGGTGGTCGTTGTGG
>NC_137036.1:2177500-2347500 GCF_032717465.1 Coenobita brevimanus | reverse complement strand
AGTCAGTGGCCACCCCTTACGGGATTATGGCGTCTGGCAGTAGATAGATAGATAGACAGTTCTCGGCTGCTAGGAAGAAAGGTGAGTTAGAGGGAGGGCAGCTTGAAAGCAAACCGGAAACACCTCACACACAACTAGAATTGTCAGGCCAGAGTGTGTGGCGTCCATGGCATAAAACTGCTCCAGGGGTGTGGTGGTGATGATGATGATGATGGTGATGATGATGGTGATGGTGATGACAACGATGGTGACGATGATGATGATGGTGATGACAGCGATAACGATGACAGTGACGATGGTGATGGTGATGACAATGATGACGATGATGATGGTGATGACAGTGACAAGGGCGATGATGATGATGGTGATGACAATGACAACGATGATGATGATGACAGTGACGATGACAGTGACGATGGCGATGACAGTGACAATGATGACGATGATGATGATGACAATGGCAATGATAATGATGGTGATGGCAATGACGATGATGATGATAGTTGTAGATTTAGAACAGACTGCACCGTTATCCTCTCCACAAGGCATTGGGGTTTGATCTTCGGATACTGTCTATCTGTCTATCTATCTGTTGCCAGATGCCTTAATTCCCTATACAGGGTGGCCACAAACAAATCCCCTCCACGTTGCCCTGTCTCCCGCCACTTCACTGCCCTGCTCCCAATTCACTTACCCCTCTCTCATATACCTCTCCACTCAATCCCTCCATCTCAACCTTGGCCTCCCCCTGCCTCTCTCATATACCTCTCCACTCCATCCCTCCATCTCAACCTTGGCTTCCCCCTCCCTCTCTCATATACCTCTCCACTCCATCCCACCATCTCATCCTTGGCCATCCCCTGCCTCACTCCCCCCTCCACCTCACTCACATACACTCTCCTTGTCAGTCTCTCACTCTCCTTCCTCTCCACATGGCTACTGTCATCTCTATCATTTATGGCTGAATGAATCCGTCTTTCTATTTACAGAGTTGCGCGAGGCCAAGGAGCGGAAGAAAGCCCAGGCCAGCTTGCAACGACAGGAGGAGCAACTTGCCGCGGCCGTTGCAACATGGAACAACGAGATTATACCCAAGTGGGACTGCATGTGAGTCAAATTGTACTGATTCAAAAGTTCCTGTACACTGTCACAACTCTGTCCATTTCCAGTCTGAGGTTAGTTGTGTGTGTGTGTGTGTGTGTTATGTGTGTGTATCTGTGTTGTATGTGTTATATGTGTGTATGTGATAATGGATGGATAGTATGTTGTATGTGTGTGTATGTATGTTGTATGTGTTATATGTATATGTGTGTATGTAAGCTGTATGTATGTTGTGTGTGTGTTGTATGTGAGTGACAGTAGGGTAAAGTTAGGGTTGGCTGTCAGAGGGAAATACAGCCACTGAAAACTTGGTGTACAGTTTATAAATATGATGATGATGATGATGATGATAAAGATGATGATGATGACAGTTACAAAGATGATGATGATGGTTGTGGTGGTGATGATGTGTAGAAAGGTTTTTTAGGATGATGATGATGATGATGATGATGATGACAGTTATAAAGATGATGATGATGATGATGATGATGGTGGTGGTGGTGATACAGATGAGAATGATGATGATGATGATAACAGTTACAAAGATGATGATGGTGATGGTGGTGGTGATCATGTGTAGAAAGGTTTGTTAGAATGATGATGATGATGATAGTGACAAAGATGACAATGATAATATTTGATGATGATGATGATGATGTTGATGGTGATGATGATGATGACAGTAGCAAAGATGAGAATTGTAATAATGATGTTGATGATAATGACAGTGACAGATGAGATTGATGATGATGATGATGATGACAGTAGCAAAGATGAGAATGGTAATTGTTGATGTTGATAATAATGACAGTGACAGGTGAGATTGATGATGATGTTGATGATGATGGTGATGATGATGATGATGATGACAGTTACGAAGATGATGATGATGATGGTGGTGGTGGTGGTGGTGGTGATATTTTCCAGGCGCAACCACAAGAAGTGTCGGGAGCTGTGGTGGCAGGGGTTACCATCGTGTGTAAGGGGTAAGGTGTGGAAGCTGGCCATCGGCAACGACCTCAGCATTACACCAGAACTTTACAACATCATGGTGCAGAGGTGAGGCAAGAATTAACTCTCCTCTTACTGGTTCCCTTCAACCTCTCTTTGCCATACCGTTGCATCTTTATCTCTTTAAGGTGAGGCAAGAATTAACTCTCCTCCTCTTACCTACTTCCTTCAACCTCTGTCTCTTTGCCGCACTGTTGCCTCTTTATCTCTTTAAGGTGAGGCAAGAATTAACTCTCCTCCTCTTACTGGCTCCCTTCAACCTCTGTCTCTTCGCCTCACTGTTGCATCTTTATCTCTTTTCTATCGCTACTTCAATGGTCACGGCTCCCCTGAACTGTCTGCTTGCATCCCTCCACCACCACGGCAGATAGATAGTATTGACTTATGTAGGCGTTGGTACTGCGTGAGTGATACAAATTTCCCCCAGTCCCCTCCCTGTTATCAGAAAGGAGGATGGTGGACTGCTATCACTTGCATTTCACTGGGTTTACAGATGAGCCTTGGGTTGGAATTAGTACTGATTTGACTGGACTGTATTGGTGTTGTTGAGCAGCACAGGCTTATAAAATGTACCCTTGCTTCGCACCAACAGGTCTGTGGATAAGAGTGAGCAGGGTGTGGATTGTGGCAGTGATGTCAGCAGAGATCTGAGGGAGGGAGGAGACCAGGAGGCAACCGTTGACCTGATACGACTGGATGTGTCTCGCACCTTCCCTCACCTCTGCATCTTCCAAAAGGTACATGACATTCAGGTCTTACTCCACCCCCTCAACACAGGCATATCATTGTTATTGTGACAGGCATATCAGTGTTATTG
This sequence comes from Coenobita brevimanus, assembly GCF_032717465.1. Taxonomy (NCBI): domain Eukaryota; kingdom Metazoa; phylum Arthropoda; class Malacostraca; order Decapoda; family Coenobitidae; genus Coenobita; species Coenobita brevimanus. The sequence continues at coordinate 2,344,571 of NC_137036.1, read as the reverse complement.
TGACAGGCATATCAGTGTTATTGTGTTCTTGCCATCTCCTGAAGATTTTATTAAGTGTAGAAGAGATTTATGGAACTGTAAGAGGTCGAGACAGCCACAGTTAACTCTCACTATAGCCGCGGCGCACGACTCTGAGGTTGTCATTATCGTACCCTGGCAACCTACCATTCAAAAGTGCGTCCCATTTCGTGTATAACATGAGACGCAAGTGATTCATGTATAATATGTTCGTGTATAATAATATTCACGTATAATATATTCGTGCATAATAATATGATTCGTGTATAATTTGCTATGAAATCGGACGCACTTTTGAATGCTAGGTTGCCAGGGTACGATAATGATTACCTCAGAGTCGTGCCCCGCGACTATAATAGATGTCCTTCCATTCGTTCATTCAATCGTTTGTTCTGTCATTCGTTTGTTCATTCATTTCGTGGCAGCTTTATAATGAATCATAGCAAGTATAAGTGAATGATAGATATTCCTTCACCAAGAGGTATATAATAACAAAAAGTGAAGCAAGTATAAATGAGCATTATTGGTATCTTATCATTGAGCAAACTATTATATATACAGTGCAGTATTTCAGTATGACCTTGCCCTCAGGAGTTCTCATAGCATTACTGTACTCTAACTATCCCTTGCCCTAATCAACACAACTCACTGTACATCCTGTTCGTTCACTGTATGCAACAGGTCAGCTCTGGAACTGTCTCCTCTGTCTGCATTTCCTACTGCCTATGACCTCAAGCCTTTCAAATGCAGTGTGTCTAGAACTGTCTTCTGCTGTCTGCATTTCCTACTGCCTATGACCTCCAGCCTTTCAAACGCAGTGTTTCTAGAACTGTCTCCCTCTGTCTGTATTTCCTACTGCCTATGACCTCCAGCCTTTCAAACGCAGTGTGTCCAGTCTTCTCAAAATGAACAGATCTTGAATTTGGCTCACTGTTATCTTGTTTTTGTTTTTTCATAGAGCGAATAATCTTGTGGGCTTCCGGCCATTGGTTCCTTCTTTCTTGCTTAAAAAAACAAAACAAAACAAAACATAAATACTGTCTGCTTCCTGATAGTGCTAGAGGGGGATACTGTTCAGTGACACTGATGTAAAGGATCAGCTGTGATACCCAGGTGTGTAAATATCCCTCAGCTCGTGCCCTGTTCCCAAAAGGGTGATGGTGAACTGCAGGACTGTTTCAGCCTGCAGTTCACTAGATTAACATTCAGGTAAACCAGGGAATGCAACATCAAACAACAACAACTACTATTACTATTACTCCTACTCCTACTCCTCCTCCTCCTTCTACTACTACTACTATTACTACTGCTACTTTACTACTACTGCTACTACAGTGTTTTCCTATAACTGCTCCTTTGTAATTGTCATTATTTTGGTATCAGGGTGGGCCGTACCATGACCCGCTTCACAACATACTGGGAGCCTACGCGTGTTATCGTCCGGACGTTGGCTATGTGCAGGGCATGTCCTTCCTGGCGGCCACACTGCTGCTCAATATGGCCGAGGCCGACGCCTTCACCGCCTTCACCAATCTCATCAATCGACCGGCGCACATGGCATTCTTTAGAGTGGATCAGCCCATGGTGAGTCTGTCTATCTATCTATTGCCAGACGCCTTAATCCTGTAAGGGGTGGCCACAAACAAATCTCCTCCATGTCACCCTGTCCCCCACCATTTCACTGCCCTGCTCCCAGGTCTCACCCCCATCCCTCAAATACCTCTCCACTCCATCCCTCCATGTCATCCTTGGCCTCCCCCTCCTTCATCCCCCTCCACCTCACTCACATATACTCTCCTTGTCAGTCTATCTCTCTCCATCCTCTCCACATGGCCAAACCACCTCAGTGTATTGCTGCCAACGCTTCCTATCACATCCACATCCACACCACAACGCTTCTTCGCATCCGCATTTGTCAGTCTGTATCTCCATGCGACCTCACAGGCTCCTCTTAAATAACTGCATGGTAAGTGATGGAGATTATACACACAGTAATTCATTCACTTTTGGCAGAATTTTTTATCCTCCTGTAACCTATATCATGTACAGTACTTCATTGGCAGACTTAGACAGTACTGTGACTCTGCATCCCTTCTGAAGTCTGCATCCATTCCATTGCACTTCTTTGTGACTAGCATCATATTCTAGTGTTAGTCTTATCATTATAGCTCAGTACATGTATTCAGGATGGAAAGATGTCAATTGTGGGCCAAGTTAAAGTGAAAAGAGTTTAGAGCTGAATATAATTTACATTGCATACATAGATAAGGAGATAATAGATAGATCAGAGAGAGAGAGAGAGGTGGGAGGGAGAAATTAGAGGCAATGAGAGAGCAAGAGGGAAGGAGGGGGTTTCCTTCCCCATTCCACATGACGATGATGACAACAGTGACACTGGTAATGATAATGATGACAGTGATAATGATAATAATAATAAAATAATGATAAGGGTGATGATGACAATGATGATAATTCCAGTGTCATGTTCTTTCAGATGGAGGCGTATTATCGAACGTTTGAGGAACTCCTGTCAGCCAATTTACCCCAGTTGGCCGAGCACCTCCACAGCATTGGTGTCACGCCGGACCTCTATGTTTTGGACTGGTTGTTGACGGTGTTTGCGCGGCCGCTGCCTCTGGACGCTGCCGTCAGGATCTGGGATGTTTACCTGAGGGACGGCGAGGAATTCCTGCTCAGAGCTGCCATTGGTGTGTTATACCCTTAGGTTATATACTCATCTCATATACCCAACAGATATATTCATGTGATATACAGTACTTACTTAATATGTAGCACTGTACACCCTGGGTGGAGTGCAGCAACTGTGCTGTCCACCCAGGAGCCAAATCTCCCTACACCTCACTGTGGATAAGGACTCTGGTCTGACTGGGTGAGGCGCTGTCTACCACAAGGGGGTGCTGGCTGCCCGCAGTGTATGTACTGTTTTGTACTTGTACATTGGCCCCACAGAAGCAGTTGGTTACCTGTGGTTAATGGGTCTGCTCAGCCAGACAGGCCGGGTTAAGCAACAACAACATTTAGACCATGAAGGGTACTAGTGTGTCTTGGTCACTTTATGTGATGGCAGGTGTCTGTATGTTGGGCCATTTCCCTGTTCAGTCCCATAGCCTGGATGTCGTCACTCAGGCCTCATCCCAAGTGTTCCTCAGTCTGCCTCTGGACATTCTTCTTAGCCAGTCCACCTTACGCCTCCTTCCATCATGTCCACACCATCTCAGCCAACCCGTTCACATCACATCACTAATATATCTCAGGTCAAATATTCCCTCCACTCCACTGTTCTCACTTCTGTCACTCACTCAGGTTTGGCTCATCCTTGTGTACATTTTAATTTTTGCTCATTTTAAGCACCATTATCCTCTTCCCCACAGGCCAAATTACACCATCATTTAACTCATCAAATCTCATACGTGTTTTGTGGCTTTATATTTTTATTGTATCACTAATTTGGTTATGATGCCACTGTTTGGACAAGGTACCTCACAGCAGGCAGGTTGATTGGACAGTTTGAGGAGTAGTCACTTTTCACAATGCATGTTAACACCTTCAGTATGGGTATTTTTTTTTTTTTTTTTTTTAATTGCTCTTGATTCCACTTGGGAAAGGCATCATGTATTGAATGGGTTAAAAATGCTGTTTGTGACCACCCAGTTCAAAAAGTGTATGCAAAGCTGAATCCTAGCATCAGGAGGCAACACAGATACAATATAAAAGATATGGCTGACCACAACAGGTTAAGACATATGTATGTTCTCTGTTGCAGCTGACATTCTAGATACACACAAAGGAATTGTTGTTATGAGTAACCCTGGTCTGCCTGCTTGAGCACACCCATCAACTGCAGGCAAGCAGCTGCCATTGCAGGATTGTCCTGTGCTGTGAATCAATGTTCCTTTGTGGCAGACAGCAGCTTACCACAGTGAGATGTGGGGAAGAGTGTGTGGAGGTTTGGTTCCTGGATGGACTCCACATTTACTTCTCTAGATCCAGTTAACAAGGGTACCATAGTAGGCATTACATCAGCCTGTTACAGTAACAAGGGAATGGTTGTTACAGTAAATCAGTAAATATATGTTTGCTTCATGACACTTGTTGGACACAGATCTCTTCAGCCAAATATAATCATGTATTAGTAGCCAGAATGAAATGTGTGATTAATATCCAGCACTGCAGAGGAAGATGAGTCAGTGTTTGTGTAGTCATAATATAGTATGAGTGGGATGCCTTGACTTGGTGGCTCAGATATGATTGGGTGACTCAGATGCCAGGCTCTACAAATGTCCCTCAGCTGCCTTCCTGTCCCGTGTAAGGAGGATGGTGGACTGCAGGATAAGGACAGTTTCTGCCTGGAGGCCACTGGGTTCACATTCAGATGAGCCTGATGCCACAAGAGTAATAACAGCAGCAACTCACACAATGCTGTTTCCAGTTCCCACAGTGTACCATCCTGACAATTACTGTATCGTGCTTCTTTGTACTCATATTGATAGTGGTCTATGTAACATCTTCGTGGCTGTGGTGTAATGGTGGACTAATCATTTTGTTGCAGGGATATTGAAGCTGTATGAGGTGGAGTTGTGTCAGCAGGTGTGCACGGCCACGGCAGCGCAGTTCCTGACCCGCCTGCCCGACGACCTGTGTGCCGACGCTCTCTTCCGCACACTTACCTCCGTCCGCACCTCCGCCCACAAACGCCCCTTCACCACCATCCTGCAGTCCCACATGGTGTCTGAAGCCACTGTGACGTGACCTAACCACACCCGACTTCCTCACAACCCAGCCTAAAATACTCCTTCACCACCATCCCACAGACTCATATACTGCCCACAACCACCCTGACTTAACCTAACCTGCTCTACATTACCCTACACCACACCACCCCACCCTGCCCCACCTCACCCAGAGTAAATCTACACTAACCTAACCTAACCCAACCCTCACCTCCGTCCACAAATACCTTCTTCCCACCATCGTCAAACTCACATGCTACCCAGAAATACCATGTCCACTTCTGCCCTGATTCTCGGCCATGGTTTTCCCTCAGCACTTCCTCACCAGCATTTTCCAGACCAGTACTTCCCATTTCTTCCTCCTTTTCAAGCGTTATTTCCATCTGTGTGTGTCGTGGCATGCGTTTGTCTCCCTTTTAGTTTTTCTTCTGTTTTTAGGATGTTTGGCCCATTTTTTCAATTCCACACTTCATATTCTTTCTCATTTCCTCTCAGTTTTTGTCACTAAAGAGTTGACATATACATTTTGTGAATTTTATGTGGAGAGGATGGAGAGTGAGAGACTGATGAGGAGAGTGTGAGGTGGAGGGGGAGAGAGGAAGGGGAAGGCCTAGGATGAAATGGAGGTATGGAGTGGAGAGGTATATGAGAGAGGGGTGTGTGAATTGGGAGCAGGGCGATGAAATGGCAGGGGACAGGGTGACGTGGAGGGGATTTGCTTGTGGCCACTCCATATAAGGGATGAAGGCATCTGGCAATAGATAGATAGATAGATAGATTTTATGCTTTGTCTTCTTCCATGTGTCTTGTGTCTTGATGTCACTGGAGTTTGGTCTCTCCTCGCAGTCTCTATCTATCTGTCTATCTATTGCCAGACACCTCAATCCCATTCGGGGTGGCCACAAACAAATCGCCTCCACGTCGCCCTTGCAGTCTCCTGTCCTTAAATCTTCAGAATTTTATATCAGAGAGGGTAATATGATACTGTTGCCATTTTTACACCCACATATCACTGTGTTAGGGTGTTGTGTTGGGCTTGGTTAGTTTGTCTGTTAGCAGCATAATTGAAAAGGGGTAGAACTGCACTAAATTTGTAAGTACTGTATTGATGTATATGAGGGAGGGGGAGTGAGTTGGGGGGAGGGCAGTCAAATGGTGGGTGACAGAGCAACTTGGAGGCGTTTTGTCTGCGGCCACCCTTTGCAGGATGAGGGCATCGGGCAATAGATAGATAGATAGACAGATCCTTATGGACCATCCGAGGAACAGGTGATGAAGTTTTAGGCTCCCAAATTTAAAGGTCGAGGTCACAGTACTCAGTCAGGTGTTTGGCCACGATTGGTTGTCTCAGCATCAGATGTGTAGGCCGTGGATCTTCACTCACCAGTCGATCCATTTCTATAATTACTCTTATAATTTTCTCTTTTTTTTCTTCCTAAAGATGGCTGAGAATGGAGAATGAAAGACTGACTAAGAGGGTGTATGTAGGTGAGGGGGAGGGAAGGGAAGACCGAGGATGAGGTGGAGGGATGGAGTTGAGAGATATATGAGGAAGGGGGGAGTGAGTTGAGGGGAGGGCAGTCAAATGGTGGGTGACAGAGCATCTTGGAGGCATTTTGTCTGCAGCCACCCTTTGCAGGCTTAGGGCATCGGGCTATAGATAGATAGATAAAGGTGGCTGGTGGTGGTGTGGTGTAGGACATTTTTGAGGAGGAGTCAGGTGCTGTGTACACCCATATGCAAAACTTCTCTGACACTTTCCTGCTGGGTGTAGTGATGAAAGGTGTATGTGTATGCAATGTGTGTATGTGATTGAAATATTTAGGTGACAGCAAAAGAGTATAAGAAGGAAGGATTTTGGCGTTTCATTTCGTTTTGTTTATAAAGGCGCCAGTGTAGTTGTATGTGTCAGCCTTGGTCACCTAATGCCGGCTGTCCATGCTGCTTGATCTCTGGCAGCCTCCCTGTTCAGTCATTTATCCCAGATGCTGAGGGATAAATAAATGTATGGAAGACATGACATGTTGACAGAGGAATGTGGGTGAAGTTTTATCTGTGGCTGTACATGTTTGAGTAACCAGGAGGTGATGAGGTGACTAGAGGTTTGAGTACATGTAATGCTAGTACTGTGCTACCCACTCTGAAATGCCATAGAGTACATCAGCCAACCATCCCACACATTATCCATCCAGACTCCTTAATCCCGTAAGGGGTGGCCACAAACAAATCGTCTCCATGTCATCCTGTCCCCACCATTTCACTGCCTTCCCCCCAGCTCACACACTCCCTCTCTTATATACCTCTCCATTCCATCTCCCCACCTCATCCTTGGCCTCCCCCCTCCCTCTCTCCCCTTCCACTTCACTCACATACACTCTCCTCATTAGTCTCTTGCTCCCCATCCTCTCCACATGGCCAAACCACCTCAGTATATTTCTCCAAACACTTTCTATCACATCCACATCTGCCAACACACCTGGTAGTGATGGAAAGAAGGGCCATCTCTGAACAAACAAATGACTATGAACTTGCATGTTGGTGATTGTGTGGTTGAAAATAGTGATTGTAAAATGACCAGTGAGGCTTCATTCAATACCATAGTGATCAGGTAAGCATAAAGTGTGATTGTTCATCGAAAAAGTTCCTAAATTTTGAGTTGGTGGAGAAGAGACTGACTAAGAGGGTGTGTGTAGGTGAGGTGGAGGGAGGGAGAGGGAGGGGAAGACCGAGGATGAGGTGGAGGGATGGAGTTGAGAGGTATATGAGGGAGGGGGAAGGGTAGTCAAATTGTGGGTGACAGAGCAACTTGGAGGCGTTTTGTCTGTGGCCACCCTTTGTGGGATTAGGGCGTGGGGCTATAGATAGATATATAGATAGATCGTCTAGACCAAACATCGGATGTATTGTCACTCACAGCCAAACGGTTAAAGATAGATAGATACTCAGTTCTTGTGTTTATAATTTGGTTTCTGAGACTTGGCTTCCCTTATCTCAGAGGGCGTGGTATGGGATTGGCTGTTAATTTTATGTGCTGCTTTATATATTTGAGAGGAGCCTGTGGAGTCACATGGAGAGACAGACTGACAAATGAGGATGTGAAGGAGCGTTGTGGTGTGGATGTGGATGTGATAGGAAACGTTAGGAGGAACACATTGAGGTGGTTTGGCCATGTGGAGAGGATGGAGAGTGAGAGACTGACAAGAAAAGTGTATGTGAGTGAAGTGAAGGGGGAAGAAGGAGGGGAAGGCCAAGGATGAGATGGAGGGATGGAGTGGAGAGGTATATCAGAGAAGGGGGGTGAGACCTGGGAGCAGGGCAGTGAAATGGCAGGGGACAGGGTGACATGGAGGCAATTTGTTTGTGGCCACCCCTTACGGGATTAAAGCGTCTGGCAATAGATAGATAGATAGAATAGATAGATTTATTTGTATGCTTATTTGGTACTGTAGCCCTTTCAGTCCAATGATTTTTTTTGTACCTTGTTTAAACTAGCACCAATGAGTCTCCTTGGTTACTAGTGTTTGTGTTGATGATCCATAGTGATGAGGAAAGAATGAGTCTCCTTGGTTACTAGTGCTTGTGTTGGTGATCCATAGTGATGAGGAAAGAATGAGTCTTCTTGGTTACTAGTCACGCCATCCCATACTCGCTCACTCTGCCTCCTTCACCTCTAACCATACTCCTTTCACTTTAACCTGCCCAAAAATTGACACCTCTCCCTCTTGAATGCATAGCTATAACAAGAAATACACATTGTAGCCCTAGTCACAAAGAAGTGCTGTGGAAAGGATGTAGAGCCATAGCATTGTCCAGCTCCCAAACACTTTTCCTTAGTGATTTATTTTGCTTATTACACCTCACTGTCCTCTTGTGTGTTATATAAATCCATCCAAATATCACCATACTCTGCATAAATAACATACAAAGGATATAAACCACCCATATTCAGAAATAAATCACTAAGGAAGAGGTGTTAAGGAGGTTACAAAAAAATCCTTCCAATATCACCATACACTGCATAAATAACCTACAAAAGGATATTAACCAGCTGTATCCAGAAATAAATTGCTAAAGAAGAGGTGTTAGGGAGCATCCTTACCAACAAGAATACAAACCATGGTGTTATTTGATTGATTGATGTGGTAGGATGTGGTTTGGTCATGTGGAGAGGATGGAGATTGAGAAACTGACGAGGAGAGTGTCTGTGAGTGAGGTGGATTGGGAGAGAGGGAGTGAGAGGCCAAGGATGAGATGGAGAGATGGAGTGGAGAGGTATATAAGATAGCGGAGCAGTGAAATGGCGGGGGACAGGGTGATGTGGAGTCAATTTGTTTGTGGCCATCCATTATGGGATTAAGGTGTCTGGCAGTAGATAGATAGATAGATGTGGTGGGAGTGTGGACAGGGTAGGTGGGTGTGGTCAAGGCCAATTATAATGCCATTTTGGAGTGGACATCAATTTGGGTCATTTTATTTTCATGGAGTGGAGAGATATATGAGAGAGGGAGGTGTGAGCTTGCGGAAGGGCAGTGAAATGACAGGGGACAGGGCGACATGGAGGCGTTTTGCTTGTGGCCACCCTTTACGAGGTTGAGGTGTCTGGCTGTAGATGGATTTTCTTGTCGCATGGACTCGTGATAGCGTCCCTCTCCATTACTTAGCAAAAATTAAACAGAAAATACATTGAGGTGGTTTGGCCATGTGGAGAGGATGCAGAGTGAGAGACTGATGAGGAGAGTGTATGTAAGTGAGGTGGAGGGTGGGAGAGGGAGGGGGAGGCCAAGGATGAGATGGAGAGATGGAGTGGAGAGGTATATGAGAGAGGGGGGTGTGAATTGGGAGCAGGGCAGTGAAATGGCAGGGGACAGGGTGACGTGGAGGCATTTTGCTTGTGGCCATCCTTTACAGGGTTGAGGCGTCTGGCTATAAATAGATAGATAGATAGATTCAGTGTAATAATGGTACACATTGGCTGGAATTATTGTACCATTTTAGTTCATGTCTAAGGCCAGTAATCCTGTCAGTTAAGAAATCTCCCTAACACCTCTTCCTTGGTGATTTATTTTTGGATATGGTTGGTTTATATCCTTTGTACATTATGCAGTTTATGGTGATATTGTAGGGATTTTTATAACTCCCTAATACCTTTTCCTTAGTGATTTATTTTTGGATGTGGCTGGTTAATATCCTTATGTATGTTATCTGTGCAGAGTATGGCAATATTGGAGGGATTTATGTAACACAGAAGACAGTAGGGTGTAATAAAATAAATCACTTAGGAAGAAGGTGTTAGGGAGCGTCCTCAGTCAACAAGTACAGGCCAAAGAGATGCTTGAATTATTGGAAGGATTTATGCAACACAGAAGAGGACAGTAAGGTGTAATAAAATAAATCACTTACGAGAAATGTGTTAGGGAGCTTCCTCAATCAAGAGCCAAGGAGTTGCTTGAATTATTGGAAGGATTTATACAACACAGAAGAGGACAGTAAGGTGTAATAAAATAAATCACTTACGAAAAAGGTGTTAGGGAGCTTTGTCAGTCTTTCAAACGCAGTAAACGAATTATAAACGAGTCACCAAGGGAAGTACGCTGCTCATCTACCCATAAATCTACTGGTCTACCCTAGCCTAGCCCCAGGACCCTACTTACTGGAGGGGGTGATATGGGATTGGATGTTATATCGTTGATGGAAATTACTCAACCACGTCGTTAGAGCTGAATTATATTTCTTGATATAATGGTAAGATATGGGATTGTTACTGTTGTTGCGTTTGTGTAGTGTGTTGGTGGGGAGGAGAGATTGGGATGATGGTGATGATGATGCTGATGATGATGATGATGGTGATGATGATGGTGATAGTGATGATGATGATGATGGTGATAGGGATGATGATGATGATGATGGTGGTGATGTTGATAGTGATGATAATGATGGTGATGATAGTGATGATGATGAGTGTGATGTTGATAATGATGATTATGATGGTGGTGGTGATAGTGATGATGATGATGTTGATGGTGATGATGATAGTGATGATGATGATGTGAGAGTGGGTTGTTGGGGGAAGAATGAGAGGGAAATGTAGATGATGCGGAGAGAGAGAGAGAGAACAAAGTGTAGTAAAGTGGGATGGTTGTGAGGAGAAGGAAAGAGAGAGAGAAGAAAGTGGTAGGTGAGGAGAAAGAGAGGGAGGAGAAAGTGGTAGGTGAGGAGAAAGAGAGGGAGGAGAAAGTGGTAGGTGAGGAGAAGGAGAGTGAGGAGAAAGTGTAGGTAAGGAGAAGGAGAGGGAGAATGAGAGCACGGTGGAGAGACAAGATGGCAGGGCAGGGCACGGTAACCTTAAACCCTGGCTAGTTCTGTACTGCATTCTGGCTCTCCATTGCACCTACACTGTTCACTGATGCAAAATTAAATAGTTATTGCAGAAGTACATGTCTGCCTATCTATCTATCTATTGCCAAATGCCTTAATCCCTTATTCTGGGTGGCCACAAGCAAATCGCCTCCATGTCACCCTGTCCCCCCGCCATTTCACTGCCCTGCTCCCAATTCACACCTCCCTTTCTCTTATACATCTCCACTCCATCCCTCCATCTCATCCTTGGCCTTCCCCTTCCTCTCTCCCCCTCCACCTCACTCACATACACTCTCCTCGTTAGTCTCTCACTCTCCATCCTCTCCACATGGCCAAACCACCTCAGTGTAATTATGGATATAGCATTGTTAACAACATCACAGAGCTATGATGCTGTATATTATGTCTCCTAAAATATTGAAAATGTTGTTTTGAATGGGGAACTGACCCACTGCATTCAGAAAGGTGTCAAACCCTGTGGTAGAGTGTATCTATCTATTGCCTGATGCTATAATCCCATAAGAGGTGGCCATTTGACTTTGAGTTATTTGTTTTATGGGGAGGGACACTAACCCTCCACCAACCCACTTACTGACACGTAGGGAACACGTATGGTTTGGCTATATGGTTACCACCCAGCGTTGTAAATGGTTTCTTGGCTTACAGGAAACCATTAGGCTTGTCACTCAATGTAAAGCCACCTGTAAAGGGAAGAAAAGCAATAAGAAGTGACAGGAAAGATGGGAGAAATAGGAAGAGAGGAGGACAGGCACAGAAAAAGAATGATAAAGGCTAAGGAAGAAATAGGCAGCACTGCATCAAGTGAGTGGATGATGGTCACCGATATTGTGACATGTGGGAAGAAGGGTTGTTCATGAGGAGGGACAGAAGTGCCTAAAGGAGTCACAGAAGGTTTATAAAATATGATGTATAGTGTACTCTGTTAGCTTCAGTTTATGGGGAAGGATTGTGTGCAGTAACATTGAATATAAGGTCACATTATTTAGTTATATTAAGGTGGGAGGAGTCTGTGCTTTATGGCGTAGTGGTTTAAGGATGCCAGTCGGGGTGGTGATGGTGTTGGTGGTGGTGGTGGTGGTGGTGGTGGTGGTGGTGGTGGTGGTGGTGGTGGTGCCTTGGGTTTAAATCTTGGTGGCTGGTGGGTTGTCAGTCCAGTAAAACCACAGTGGACATCAGCCAGTCACCTACCCTTAGGTGTCCTTGCCTGGGTGCTGTGCCGTGGATCCCTACACCTTTACTCCTTGCGGTATGATAACTTTATTATTATTACTATGGCCTCAGACGGTTTTACTTAGCTCTGAGGCATCTTGTTGCAGTGAAGGGATTAAGGCTGATGTGTATTAAACTGCACTGTTATGAAACCTGTCCCAGCACTATGTAAAGTTGTCCTGTGGCATTGTATATAAAATATAAAAGACATCACTGACCTGCAGTGGTTAAGGAGTGTACAGCTATATACAGGTGAATGTATTTTGATTTTTACTCTGCTGTGGTGCTGACAAGGAGCTGACAGTGGTGCTGTGTCTGGTAGTGAAGCAAAGCAGCTGCAGCATCCACTCAGGAGGCAAACCACCTCACATTTCCCTGCACCTCACAATGGGAAGAACCCTGGTCAGACTGTGGTGAGGTGCTGTGTACCACAAAGGGTCTCCAGAACCTTATACAGTGTATTTACTGTACTGTATCTGTAGGACAGCCCCACAAAACCAGTTGCTTACCTGTGGTTGATGGGTCTGCTAGGCCAGACAGACTGAGGTTAAAGAACAACAACAACTCTGTCACTGCAAGGATGTCATTTTCATTTTATTCTTGTCACCAGATGATTTTATTCAGCGTAGGGAAGCATTTTTGACTTGACGGGTTAGACACAGCCTCTGCCATGGATTAGTGTCTTTCAGTAATCTGTTCACAGCCAAAGGTCTTCCTTGAACTGAACAGAATCGCATGGTGGTTGGTGCATGACACTGAAACAGGCGTGATGGGGCGGCAGCAAATGAATAATAGGCAGTGAAAAAAGCAGTGAGAAATGTGTGCTTAGGCCGTCATCCAGTGTGTTTCCTCCACGTTTGGTTAGTTCACGGAAAGTGTAGCAAGGAAAGTGAACAATTACCATCTTGAGTTTGTTTATAAATGTGAGGTGGATTACAAGAACAATTTATTACATTATTTCACCACAATATTCAAGTGTCGTCATCATCATCATCATCACCACCACCATTGCCATCATCATCATCATCATCACCACCACCACCACCACCACCACCACCACCACCACCACCACCACCACCATTGCTGTCATCATCATCATCATCATCATCATCATTTAGAGTAGGATAATGATGTTAATGATGATAATGATGATTCCTATGCTTTGTGTATAATATGATGTTTGTATGTTTTATATCTGAACTATATATACAATGTTATTCCCACTTCCTTGCTTGGGTGATGACACTTCAATATTAGAGAGAGAGAGAGAGAGAGAAAGAGAGTCATATTGCCCCCTTTTGAGGTGTAGGGTCGTAAGGCTGCCATAATCCAGTACACATAACAGTAGATTTTTTTTTTTAATGTGAGGAAGAAGGAACCAAAGGATGAGCCCGCAAAAACGTTCCTTCCAAAAAATAAATAAATAACAGTACAAAATAGAGCCAAATTCAAAATGATGACACTACTCCTCTTTGTGGCATCACTGCTTGACATAACACAGTCACCTCATGGCAGTCAGACCAGTGCAAGGCTTTCCCTCCAACTGGGGCATGAAAACCACTACACCACTAGAATACTGTGGTGTAAGTGGTGCCAAGAATTTCCCTAACTGCTGGCTAGAGTTGAGAGGCTGCTAGAGATCAAGCAGAAATGAGAGCCGCCATTAGGTGACCAAGGCCTACACTCGCAATCATGTTGGAGCAAGACAAAGAAAAACAACAAAGCTTTACTACTGTCTTTCTTGTCAACTAACTATCTGTCTGTCTATCTATTTATCTATTGCCAGACGCCTAAATCCTGCAAGGGGTGGCCACAAACAGATCACCTCCATTTCGCCCTGTCTCCTGCCATTTCACTGCACTGCTCCCAGCTCACACCCCCCTTTCTCATATACCTCTCCACTCCATCCCTCCATCTCATCCTTGGCCTCCCCTTCCTCTCCCCACCTCCATCTCACTCACATACACTCTCCACTCCATCCCTCCATCTCATCTTTGGCTTCCCCCTGCCTCTCCCCCTCTCCACCTCACTCACATAGACTCTCCTCATCAGTCTTTCGCTCTCCATCCTCTCCACATGTCCAAACCACCTCAGTGCCAACTCACGAGATTAATTTTAGTCATAATCTTCTCAACAGTCCAGGCATCTCAAAATGAACGGATCTGGAATTGGCTCTGTTGTGTATGGTTTCTTGGAGGGAACGATTGTGTGGGTTCCTAGCCTTGGGTTCCTTCTTCCTTGCATTAAAAAAAAAGAAACAAAGGACCACTAGATCCCTGTTTGCTCTCCTTTGTACTCAGTTCCTTCTTCCTCACATTAGAGAGAGAGAGAGAGAACACCATTATATATCTTTGTTGCTGTCTTTCCTCTGTACTCCTTTGCATAAGAGATGGGTGGAGGTTTATCAGCCAAATGCCACCAAGAGAGAGAGACAGAGAGGGAGGGAGAGAGAGAGAAAGAACACCATTATATCTCTTGTTACTAGCTTTTCTCCTTTGCACAAGAGGTGGGTGGAGGTGTATCAGTCAGAAAGAGAGAGAGAGAGAGAGAGGGAGGGAAGCAGAGAGAGAGAGAGAGGGAGAGAGAATGAAAGACCCATTATATATCTTGTTGCTTGCTTTTCTCCTTTGCACAAGAGGTGGGTGGAGGTTCATCAGTCCAGTGCCACCAGGGGAAGTAAGGCAGGTCATGTACCCGTAAATCTAGTGTATGGCGGCTGCACCTCACCCCTGCACCTCAAGGGGAGTAATATTTGTGTTACCATTTGTATTGCTGTCAATTTGGCATCATTGCATTATAAACTGAGTGTGATATAGAGTAGACTTAAGGAAAATCTATCTATCTATCTATCGACAACCAGATGCCTTAATCCCAGGGGGGGTGGCCACAAATAAATCACCTCCATGTCACCCTGTCCTTCACCATTCAGGCTGCTCTCCCTCCATCTCACATCACCCCCATTCATATACTTCTTCATCCCATTCCTTTATCTCAATCTTGCTAGAGGGGGGTGGCCACAAGTAAATCACCTCCATGTCACCCTGTCCTCCACCATTCAGGCTGCCCTCCCTCCATCTCATGCCACCTTCACTCACACATATACCCCATTCCTCCACCTCATCCTCCATCCACAAGGCAACTGGCTGTGGATAGAAAATGAAAGTACAGTAGAGAGAATTCCTATATTGTTGAAGGGAGTGCAAGTAGGCGTTTTTTTTAAGTGTTCAAGCAGTTATCAAGGGTGTTTTATGAATCTCAGTAGTGGTGTTTTAGCTCAATACTGATACTGATGTGTTTTAGGAGATTTATATATATTTATTTAAGCTGACATACCCAGTGCTTGTGTGTGTATATATTGAGACAGCAAAGACTACATACAGAACCCCTTAGCATGGCTTGGTGTTGATGGCACTCTTGCTCTTGACAGTCAATTTTACATCAAAGGAGGGCTGTTTGATGGAGTTTATCTATCTATCTATCTGTCTGTCTATCTATCTATCTATCTATAGGTTTTGGCAGTGTAGGAATAAATGAAGGCTGCAGCTGACCCCTTCAGATTAAAGTCTCTCTCCTAAGTTGAAAAAATCATCAAGAGGCAGCAGAAATCAAACAAATAGGGAGGCTGCCAGAGATCAAGCAGCATGGAGGGTGTTATTTTATTCATTTATTAATTTTTTGGACTGCCAGACAGCTTGAGTTAATCCGGACAAGGCCTCACACACCGAAAGGATTTACTGAGGCTGTATGACACTGACGAGGGGCCTTCGTGTAGTGGCACTGTGCATCCTGGGTGAAGCAACTGCAGCATCCACCCAGGAACCAAACCCCCACATATCCCTGCACCTCACTGTGGCAAGAACCCAAGTCCAACCTAGTGGGGCGCAGGATCCCCACCCGGTGTATGTACAGTACTGTACCTGTATGACCACCCCACAGGATCAGTTGTTTACTTGTGGTTGATGGGTCTGGTCATTCAGATAGGCCAGATTAAGAACAACAGCAACAACATCTAAGGCTATATATAATACTAATCCATTTTGAATACTCTCTCCCTTAAATTGTCTGTTGATGGCAAGAGTAAAATGAAAACGTGTTTGACTTGAAGGGGCTAGACTTGATGGATGATATTTAAGTAAGAGTTTGTATTGTACATTGATATACTCAGACTTTGGAATCTATGCATATGTTTTGTTATGGAAAATTTATATATATAGGGATGTATAATAGTGGAAGGCTTTTGTATGGAATATGTACTGGAATGTATTAGTCCCTTTGATGATGGTGAGGTCTGTGTATGCTCCCTTGCTGCTGCTTAACCACTGTGTTGTGTTGATGAGAAACACACTGAGGTGGTTTGGCCATGTGGAGAGGATGGAGAGTGAGAGACTGATGAGGAGAGTGTATGTGAGTGAGGTGGAGGGTGGGAGAGGGAGGGGGAGGCCAAGGGTGAGATGGAGGAATGGAGTGGAAAGGTATATGAGAGAGGGGGGTGTGAGCTGGGAGCAGGACAGTGAAATGGCGGGGACAGGGCGACATGGAGGCGATTTGTCTGTGGCCACCCCTTACGGGATTAAGGCGTCTGGCAATAGATAGATAGAATTTGTCCTTCTACCGTATGGTGTGATCCAGCATGTGGTGCCGGCGTGTGGTGGCACTGATATAACGAGGTGAGGGAGTTGGCTGGTATTACATGTACCCCATAGCATCCTCCCTCTGGCCTGAAAGGAGGATGTTAGACAGCAGAAGGACAACTACAACAACAGCAGCAGCGAAGTGGAGGGGTTAAGGGAAGCATCATCAGTCACTGTTTTCATCTGATGGAACTAGACCAGTGCCACATCCTGAATATCAACATATAAAATTCAATGATCCTTAGTTATGTGTTTGGAATGAGTCTCCCTAGATAAACCAGTCCTCCATCTATGTACACTTAGCCATCAACTGAACTGAATGGGGGTTAGGGATTTCCTACAAGTGAAACGGAACCAGATATAGTAAAGGTTAGGCCACAATGTCAAGTAAACTGTTCTGTCTGTCTGTCTATAGCCAGACACCTTAATCCCGTAAGAAATGACCCTCTCTTGAAATTGTCCCTCTCCTGTATTTTGTTTTTCTCTTGGAAGGAACAGTAATTTCATCCTCGTGGCCTTTGGTTCCTTCTTTCTAGCATTAAAAAAAAAGTGCAAATCGCCTCCATGTTGCCTGTCCCCCGCCATATCACTGCCCTTCCCCCAGCTCACTCGATGGGGTAAAATGATGAAGCAACAGCAAGGATGAATTCAGAAGGACGTCATTCAATCAGAGGGGCTGAATGCAATACTGAAATATAATAGATAATATTATCAATTTATCATGAATCTCTAATACAGTGTTTATCATCATCATCATCACCATCATCATCACCATCATCATCATCATCACTAAGCAGAATTTTACAGATGGTGTCTTGCCTCTGCACCTTCAAGAGGATGGTGTAGGGTTGGCTGTTTTGTTTATATGCTTTTCAAGGCTCACAACGGTTCACTCATTTTAAGTGTGTGTGTGTGTGTGTGTGTGTGTGTGTGTGTGTGTGTGTGTGTGTGTGTGTGTGTGTGTGTCCTGAGAGTGTTCATGTTATCTGTGATGTTCATTTTTAGCATGGGAGGCCATTCCTGTGTTAAAAAAAAAAAAGTGGAGAGAACATGAAGAAGGTGAAAAAGTTACCCATAATAATTCATTTCCTTGGCATCGCTGACGACTCACACGCTATAATTCTTTGGTCCAGTGGTCGTCTTTTGTGTTATTTTATTATCGACACTCCCAGGCTCATAGGGAAACTCTCAGCTGAATGAGAATGTGTGGTGTAAGTCTGATTATAATACTAGAGCTGTTCCTGCCATGAGAGGGGTCCATGAGAGCTGTTAAGAATATGCCTGTTGAAAGGTGTCTGTGTGAAAGAGTTGGACTGTTTTGTTATCTATACTAAACAAGGAAGAAAGTGATAAGGGGGGAACTATTGTATCAGCAGCATGTCCAGTGAAATATAATTCATGTTTGTGTGAAGTGCTTGAAATTAATTGTATGTACTGTCTATACTGTCTAGTGGTTTGAACGCCCCAGTTGGAGTGACAGCCGTGCATAGGTTTGAGCCCCAAGAAGTGTCTGGTGGCTTTTCAATCCCTGGCATTCACTTGATCATATACCCATACATGTATTGGACTGGTAGCCTGTCGTGGGGCCTCTACACCTGGTATGGGGTAAAATGGGATTGGCTGTTTTGTTGTCCTTTCATTCATACAGCATCATGTGTCATCCTTACACCATCACCCGTCGCTCATGTTATGTGTTGCTCCATTTTATACTTGTTGCATTTCAAACACTTTGTCACCATAAAGGAGCTTTTATTATATTTACTCTGGTTTTATTAATACCAACGCCTTAATATTACTCCATACCAATCATTCTTTTTAAAATAATCCCCAGAGTTTTATCAAACTGTCCATCATATGAAGCATTATTAAAATCTTCATAGTGAAGGACAGTCTGTTGGGGATGCCTTCACCTGGTGGCACAAATGTCCCTCGGTTCTCTTCCTATTCACTGAAAGAAGAATGGTGGTCTGCAGGGCAGGGGCAGCTTCAATCTGTAGTCCACTTTGTTATGTTCACATGAACTTGGGGTCACAACACCATCACAGCCTTCAAGAACTGCAGCAGTTTGTGGGCTGAGTGAGACCTGATAATTCAGTGTCTGAGTATGCTGTGGTTGACAACACATTTATCTCATGGGTCACACAGTATACAGTACAGGTATACCCCGGTTTAACGATGCAATTGGTTAGGTAAAAACCCATCGCTAGGCGGGGTATTGTATATCAGGGTAGATTTAACGTGTAAAATATAGGGATGTGTTTTTCAGCCTTGGGCTTCCCCCTAATCAAGTCCTAAACCCACCCAAATGAGTCCAAAAACAAGTTTAAAGCCAATCTAAATGGCCTAACAGCTGTACAAGAAGCTAACCTAAGCCTAACACCGGTAAATAACTCATCAAAATCAACAAATAAAATCTGAAAATCATGAAAAATAGGTCAGAAAATATCAAACACCTCTCATCACTTACTTCTTGTAAGTCCATGTCCAGTCCTGGTCATCATCCATGCTATCTCCCCTGAGGCTAGGGGTCATGTGGGGCTTCCAACCACTCACTCATCCTCCTCAAAGTCCCCAAACCCCATTTCCAGGGGTGGATCAGAGGGGGGGGGAAGCCTAGTGAGGTGGGTGATGGTAGTGGGAGACATGCACTGGCTCTGGGGGTGGTGATGGAGTAGTTGGTGAGTGGGGTGTGCCTGCTGAGATAGATGAGAATGGTAGTGCGTTAATGGACATTTGTGCCGGGAAGGGGTTGGTAATAGCCAATACAATCTTCAGGCACAAAATGATCCGCAGGTATACTTGGCGAGTGATGAGAAGGGTGGGTGGTGAACTGAATGAAAGGAAGGCAATGATTGATTATGTGTGTGTGGATGAAAGGATGAGAAGGTGTGTAATGGATGCAAGAGTATATAGAGGTTGGGGGAGTGGACCACTACTTGGTGGTGGCCTGTATCAAGGTCCAAGTAAACTGGAGAAATAGAAGAAGGGAAGGACGGGAGGAAGGAGTAGGCGCAAAGGGAGTGGAAGTGCTACAAGAGGATGAGAAAAAGGTGGAATACAAGAGGGAAGTGGAGGAGTGATTGGGTAAATATGGAGTGCAGCAGATGGAGGACGTGGAAGGTGTGTGCAAGATATTTACAGAAAAAATATGTGCAGCATGTAAGGTGGTGTGCAGGATGAAGAGAAGACGAAAGGGGGTGCAAGGAACAGCATGGTGGAATGAAGAGGTGAGGCAGGCTGTGGCACAAAAGAAGAAAACATATAGTGAATGGATGAGAAATAGGGATGTGGAAGAAGTTGAGAGGTGGAAGAGAGAGTAATATATAGAGAGGGAGAGAGAGGTGAAAAGATTAGAGAGAGAAAGAAGAGAGTGGATGAGGAATTTGGAAGATGAGTGTAAAGTGGAGGGACTGTAAGAAAATGTTCTGGAAAGAGGTAAAGAGACTTAGACAGGGTGGAAGTGAAGTTAGTAGGGGAGTGAAAGATAAAAATGGTAGATTACTAGTGGAGAAGGGAGAAAAAGTGAGCAGATGAAGAGAACACTTTAAGGAATTGGTGAATATAGAGAATGAAAGTAATGTGAGTATATGTGGCTGGGAGAAGGAAGGATGTGAGAAGACAGGAAGAAATCAGTGGGATGGAAGTTGTAGAAGCAATGAAGAAAGTCAAAATGGGGAAAGCCCCAGGAATTGATGGAGTGTGTGGTGAAATGCTGAAGCATGGGGGGGAGATAGTAGTAGAATGGATGTGGAAGATGTGCAGATTGGCCTGGGAGGAAGGTAGAGTCCCAGAGGATTGCAAGGCAGGTATAATTATTCCCCTGTACAAAGGAAAAAGGGAAAAAGAAGTGTGTGGTAATCACAGGGGCATTAGTCTTCTTAGTGTAATAGGAAGTATATGGTAGGATACTTATTGACAGAGTTAGGGAAATAACAGAGGAATTAGTTGGAGAAGAACAGGGAGGCTTTAGGAAGGGAAGAGGTTGTGTAGATCAGATATTCATTCTTAGATTTTTAGTGGAAAAGTTTCTAGAGAAGGGAAAGAAGTTGTATGCGGCTTTCATGGATTTGGAGAAAGCATATGACGGGGTGGATAGACAAGGATTGTGGAAAGTATTAAGAATATATGGAGTAGATGGGAAGTTGTTGAATGCTGTGAAGAGTATGTATGATGGTGCTAAGGCTGCAGTGCGTGTGGGTAGTGAACTGAGTGAGTTTTTCTCTTTGAAGGTTGGCTTGAAACAGGGATGTGTCATGTCTCCATGGTTGTTCAGTCTGTATATGGATGGGGTTATAAAAGAGGTACAAGATAGGGCAGTGGATGTTGGAATGGCCCTAGTGAGAGAGGGCAGTGTTTGGAAACTCCCTGTAATGTTGTTTGCAGATGATACTGTGTTGTCAAGTGAAGAAGAAGGGGAGCTGTAAGGCTCAGTGGATGAGTTTGGGAGAGTGTGTAAGAAATGGAATCTAAAACTGAATGTAGGGAAAAGTAAAGTTATGGTCTTCGAGAGAGGAGAAGTCAGTGAATGTACAGTGAGGTTGGATGAGGAGGAAATGGAAAATGTGAGTACGTTTAAGTACTTGGGTAGTGTGATGAGTAAAGATGGAAATTTGGAGGGTGAAGTACTTGAAATGATACAACAAGGAAGAAAGGTTGCTGGTTCCTTGAAGTCAGTGATAAGAAACAGGGAAGTGAGCATGGAAGTGAAAAAGTTACTACATGACAGTATTGTGATACCAACTCTAATGTATGGAAGTGAAGCTTGGACCTTGTTGGAGGGACACAAGTCTAGAGCGAGAGCAGTGGAAATGAGTTATTTAAGAGGAGCCTGTGGAGTCACATGGAGAGACAGACTGACAAATGAGGATGTGAGGGAGCGTTGTGGTGTGGATGTGGATGTGATAGGAAGTGTTAAGAGAAACACATTGAGGTGG
This sequence comes from Coenobita brevimanus, assembly GCF_032717465.1. Lineage (NCBI taxonomy): Eukaryota > Metazoa > Arthropoda > Malacostraca > Decapoda > Coenobitidae > Coenobita > Coenobita brevimanus. The sequence goes on along the minus strand of NC_137036.1, from coordinate 2,322,650 downwards.
TTTGGCCATGTGGAGAGGATGGAGAGTGAGAGACCGACGAGGAGAATGTATGTGAGTGAGGTAGAGGGGGGGAGAGGGAGAGGGAGGGGGAGGCCAAGGATGAGATGGAGGGATGGAGTGGAGAGGTATATGAGGGATGGGGTTGTGAGCTGGGAGCAGGGCAGTGAAATGGCAGGGGACAGGGCGACGTGAAGGCGATTTGTTTGTGGCCACCCCGTATGGGATTAAGGCGTCTGGCAATAGGCAGATAAATAGATGTTCTCTCTCTCTCTCTCTCTCTCTCTCTCTCTCTCTCTCTCTCGAGCGGAACCGGATACGAATTTTACTTCCGTTGATAAAAACTTGAATTGAACTCGTACTTATAAAGGATCCCCGTTTTTAAAGCAAGTAAGATCTCCGGTACGGTTAATGATTACCATGAAGTGATCGGTTTTTGTTTATCCATTGTTAAATTAAAATATTAACTATTGTTAGTGAAAAGCTTGGTAGTTCTATGACTGAAGGTAAATACATGACACACTCAGGCGTTTATAAATCCTGCCATGTTTGTGATCTGGCATCGCTGGAGACGAACCGAACACGTGATTCCAAATTATATTAAAAAAATGAAGGAAAAAATGTGGGTCGAAAGATGGAAAAGACAGAAATGGAACTCAGAAAACTACACGATGATTAGGTGTGCAAACAGTGATGAGGAGACAGTAAATTCAGTGAAAATGAAAGTAGATTATGGATCAAGTAGTGAATAATTGAGCATCAGTGAAAAGGAGAAAATAATATACAAATAGAGGGACAGTTGGAGAAGGCAGTCGTTTCACTGTTGCATTGTGTCGCAGTTTTGACAAGATTGGAGCCGAACCGAACCCACATGTTGGCAATGTTGATAAAAGTGAACACCTGTGCTGGTGATGATGCAGGTGTTCCTGGGCCACCACCACCACCACCACCACCACTGTACCGTGCTTGGCCATTTATGATCAGCTGCTGTAGCGTCATGCATTGAGGAGAACACTACTGAATACCGTGCAATATGTTCAGTGATGACGTAGTTCGTAGGGAGAGGCTGGAATGATGACAGCTTGTTAACATCAGGTGATTATGACCGTGTTTAATTTGTACCAAAACTAAATGATCTGCAAAGCTGGATTGCCTGCGTAGCTTAAAGCAGAGCTTGTTACGTATTCCAGTTTATAGCCAAATATAGAAATGAGAGGCCTAGAGGCTTATTTTCATTAAATAATAGTAAAATCTTGACTATTGTGCTGGTAATTTGATTTACTTCATTTTAGCATGAAAATGTGTAATTTGGTTTGCTTTCATTTAATGTGACGTTCAGGTGTCTAGGAGAAATGCATAGTCCTTTGTGAAGTAATAAGGAGGGACAGTTCCCTATGAAATGAAGACTGTTAAGAAAATGAAACAGATTTATCTGGTGGAAAATGCATCAGTAATCTTCAAAGAGACCTGCCACCACTTTAGGTTGCAATTTTCTTTTTTTTTTATTTCGCTATCAAATCCCTTCATGGGATTCCTTGGGTATTTTGTGATTGTATATAAGGTTTCAGTGTTTTTTAATTTTTTTTAAAGTGGTGAAGAGTGTTTTAGAAGCAATATTTGTGTACATTACCTTGTGGTGCCAAAGACAGATAGATACCATCTTGTCTGCTGAAGACAGATCTGAAGTAGTAGACACTGCATCATCCACTCACTTGATGTAGTGCTGCCTACTTCTTCCTTCATCTTTATCACTTTTTCTGTGTCTGTCCTCCTCTCATCCTATTTCTCACCACCATCCACTCACTTGATGTAGTGCTGCCTACTTCTTCCTTCACCTTCATCACTTTTTCTGTGTCTGTCCTCCTCTCTTCCTATTTCTCACCACCATTTACTCACTTGATGTGCTGCCTGCTTTTTCCTTAATCTTTATCATTCTTTTGCTGTGTCTGTCCTCCTCTCTTCCTATTTCTCCCATCTTTCCTGTCACTTTTTATTACTCTCCTTTCCTTTTCAGGTGGCTTTACATTGAAGGATAAGTCTAATGATTTCCTGTAAGCCAGGAAACCATTTATAGCACTGGATGGTAACCATATAACCAACCCATACATGTTCCCTACGTGTCAACAAGTGGGTTGGTGGAGGGTTAATGCCCCTCCCCGTAAAACAAATAACTCAAAGACAAATGACCACCCCTTATAGGATTATGGCATCTGGCTATAGATAAATCATTGTTTTAACTTTCCTAATGCTGTATTCATCTCATAGAATTAGGTATCATAATCATAGACCCTGTTCTCATTAGTTAAGGAAGCTCCCTAACACCTTTTCCTAAGCAGCTTGTTGTGCTTTACTGTCCATCTCCATAATATGTAAATCATTCTAATGTCATCATACTCTGCATAAATAAAGTATGAAAAGGATGTTAACCAGCCAAATCCAAAAATAAATCACTAAGGAAGAGGTGTTAGGGAGCTTCCTTAACTTTACGATAATACAAGTATCCCTAAAAGAAACATTACCATAAGTCTGTTGATGATTGCTTGAGGTGGTTTGGTCATGTGGAGAGGATGGAGAGTGAGAGACTGACAAGGAGAGTGTATGTAAGTGATGTGGAGGGGGGGAGAGGGAGGGGAGGCCAAGGATGAGTTGGGGGGACGGAGAGTGAGAGACTAATGAGGAGAGTGTGTGTGAGTGACGTGGAGGGGGGGAGAGGGAGGGGGAGGCCAAGGATGAGATGGAGGGATGCAGTGGAGAGGTATATGAGAGAGGGTGTGTGTGAGCTGGGGGAAGGGCAGCGAAATGGCAGGGCACAGGGTGACATGGAGGCGATTTGTTTGTGGCCACTCATGTGGGATTAAGGCTTCTGGCAATAGATAGACAGATAGATAGATTGATAAATATATAGGTAGATTTATAGATTGATAGACAGATAGAGAGAGAGACTGATAAATAGATAGATAGATAGATATTTACTTTCTTCAGTGTTCCTGTATACTAACATTAACATCACTTTCCACAGATGCTGGTTTACCGATACTGGCTGTGTAGGGAGCAGAATTTTGACAGCCTCACCATTGTATACCCACGATCGTAAACCGTAAACCGCTCCTGTACTAAAGGTAGGTTCTCGGTCAATTCTGCGGCTCCTGTGACTCACTCGCTGTTCAATCTAAGTGTTTGGTGTGAGGTATAATTGAATAGGCCTTGTTAAAATCCCTCTTGTTGTGGCTAAAGATAGATAGATAGATAGATGGATAGATAGAAGTAGATCGATAGATGGAAGATAGATAGATAAAAGATAAATAGATAAATAAAAAATAGATAGATAGATAGGGATAGATTGACAGATGGTAGATAGATAGATAGATAAATAGATAAATAATAGATAGATAGATTGGTTGATTGACATGGATGATAGATAGATAGATAAATAAAAGATAGATACTGGTTGATAGTAGATACCGTAGATAGATAAATAGACTGACAGATGAAAGATAGATAGAAGATAGATAGATAGACTGACATGGATGATTAATAGAAGATAGATAGAGAAACAGGCAGTAGATAGATAGATACTGCATATAGATAGATAGGAGATCGGTAGAAAATAGATTAACAGATGGAAGATAGTAGATAAATAGATAGATAAATAGAATAGTGATAATTATATAGATAGAGAGATGAAAGATAGATAATTAAGTAGTTGCGGTAGATAGATTGGCAGATAGATAGAAAGATAGATGATGTTAACTTTACGCTGTCCGAACGTTACCTTACCTCTACTTTCATGGCAGCTTTCAGTGTGGCGGTGGTGGTAACATTGGTGATACTGTGCTGTGGTTGGTGGTGTGGTGGGTGTGGTTGGTGTCGTGGTGGTTCTGGTGTTTGTGGTGGGTGTTGTGGTGGTTCTGGTGGGTGTGGTTAGTCTGGTAGGGTGGTGGGTTGTGGTGGAGAGGTGGAGGTAGTGTGAGTTGGGGGGAGGATGGCTTGTTGGCGAAGGACAGGGAGATATGGGAGCAGTTTATAGCCACGCCCTTTAGGATACAGTGTTGTGCTAGTCATGAAGAAGTGCTATAACAATGGTGTGAAATTATTGGGCCAGGTTAGTGTGAATTGGGTATAGTTTTCATTTTTAATACAATGATATGCTGTTTTACTCGTTTATTTTCCATTATGTGCTTGGAAGCGTTAGGAAAAACACACTGAGGTGGTTTGGCCATGTGGAGAGGATGGGGAGTGAGAGACTAATGAGGAGAGAGTATGTGAGTGAGGTGGAGGTGGGGAGAGGGAGGGAGAGGCCAAGGATGAGATGGAGGGATGGAGTGGAGAGGTATATGAGAGAGGGGTGTGTGAGCTGGGAGCAGGGCAATGAAATGGCAGGGGACAGGGCGACATGGAGGCGATTTGTTTGTGGCCACCCCTTACGGGATTAAGGCATCTGGCAATAGATAGATATATAGATAGATGTGCCTGGAATCCGACTTTAGAGGGGGAACATCGGCCTTACCAGATTATCGGCTTTACCGGATCCGACTTTCCCTCAACGATTGGGTATAGAGGATGTCTGCTCACTCGTTTCATTTATAGAGGCTCCAGTTTGCTTGTATGCATCAGCCTTGGTCACCTAATGGCGGCTTTCCATGCTGCTTGATCACTGGCAGCCTCCCCATTCAGTTCCTTATCCCTGAGGTCACACTCTATGACCTCATCCCAGGTCTTTTTCGGTCTGCCTTTCACTACCCTTCCCCCAGCATTAACACTTCTTGCTTACTGCACCCACTTGTCATCCCCCATCCTCTCCACTAATCTATCTATCTATTGCCAGACACCTTAATCCCATAAGGGGTGGCCACAAACAAATCTCCTTCATGTCGCCCTGTCCCCCGCCATTTCACTGCCCTGCTCCCAGCTCACACCTCCCACTCTCATATACCTCTCCAATCCATCCCTCCAACTCACTGTATGTAACTGTCTATACTTTGATGACAGGGTAAGATGTGGGCGTTGGTGTTGGCGTTGGTGATCCTGTGTTGTGGCTGGTGCAGTGGTGGTTTGGAGGTCAGCCCCATAGGACCTCAGATTGTGGTGATATCGCTGGATGGGTTTGGACAGCACTACCTTGCATCCTACCCGGGACACTTCCTTCCCACGCTGTACTCACGAGGCGCATACCCTGAGAAATTTAGGTGAGTGGATGTGGAGTTTTTTGTAATTGTATTGTATAGATGAATTGATATGATATTTATCTGATGAGACAGGCTATTCAAGGCATCTATGAACCCCTTTGCTACAAGACGGACTGCTACTACTACTACTACTACTACTACTAATAGTAATAATAATAATAATCTGTCTATCTCTAGCCCAACGCCCTAATCCCACAAAGGGTGGCCGCAGGCAAAACGCCTCCAAGTTGCTCTGTCTCCCACCATTTGACTGCCCTCCCCCCAACTCACTCCCCCTCCCTCATGCACCTTTTAACTCCATCCCTCCACCTCATCCTCAGTCTTCCCCTCCCTTTCCCTCCCTCCACTTCATCTACACACACCCTCTTAGTCAGTCTTTCATTCTCCATTCTCTCCACATGTCCAAACTGCTACTACTACTACTACTGCTACTACTAATAATAATAATAGTAAAAATAATAATAATTTTAATCATAATAATTTTAATACTGTAATAATAATAATAATAATAATAATGATAGTTGTTTTTTCCTCCCCAGTAATCAGTTCACAACCAAGACTTTCCCAAACCACTTCAGTGTTGCCACAGGAGTGTACGAGGATGTGCACGGGGTGGTTGGCAACACTGTGTACGACGCAGCACTTAACGCAACACTCGACATACACAACCAGTCACTCTTCACACAGAATCCCAGCCTTATACCGATATGGGTAAGCAGTGTGTTAGTGTGTCAAAGTTTGCCTAATATTTCACCTTATATCTCTGCCTAATATTTCACCTCATGTCTTTCTGTCTGCCTAATATTTAACGTCATATCTCTGCCTAATATTTCACCTCATCTCTGTCTGCCTAATATTTCATTTCATATCTGTCTGCCTAATATTTGGCCTCATCTCTGTCTGCCTAATATTACACCATATCTCTGCCTAATATTTCACCATATATGTCTGCCTAATATTTCACCATATATGTCTGCCTAATATTTCACCTTATATCTCTGCCTAATATTTCACCTCATGTCTTTCTGTCTGCCTAATATTTAACGTCATATCTCTGCCTAATATTTCACCTCATATTTGTCTGCCTAATATTTCATTTCATATCTTTCTGCCTAATATTTGGCCTCATCTCTGTCCGCCTAATATTATACCATATCTCTGCCTAATATTTCACCATATATGTCTGCCTAATATTTCATTTCATATATGTCTGCCTAATATTTCACCTTATATCTCTGCCTAATATTTCACCTCATGTCTTTCTGTCTGCCTAATATTTAACGTCATATCTCTGCCTAATATTTCACCTCATATTTGTCTGCCTAATATTTCATTTCATATCTTTCTGCCTAATATTTGGCCTCATCTCTGTCCGCCTAATATTATACCATATCTCTGCCTAATATTTCACCATATATGTCTGCCTAATATTTCATTTCATATATGTCTGCCTAATATTTCACCTCATATTTGTCTGCCTAATATTTCACCTCATCTCTGTCTGCCTACTATTCCACCTTGTGTCTCTGCCTAACATTTCACTTCATATATCCATTACATATCTTTTGTGGTTATTGTTCCTTATTTGAGAGAGGCTTAGTATGTTTCTCTGCCTGTAGATACATAAGTTTCCCTAATATTTCACCACTTCAGTTTGTCACTCTCCTCTGCTGGCTAATATTCTAAATCTGAGAGAGACCTGATATATTTTGCTGCCTGTGCATACAAAAGTTTGATTAATATTTCACCTCCTCTGCTTGCTGCTTTCCTCTTCTGGCTAATATCCTTAAATGAAAGAGTTCTGGTATACTTTTCTGCCCATAGTTACAAAAGTTCACCTAATATTTCATCTCATGTTAGTCACTTTCCTCTGCTGGCTAACATTACAAAACTGAGAAAGGTTTGGTACACTTTTTAACTTAAAGATACGAAAGTTTGATTACCATTTCACCTCCCTTCCTGGCCACTTTCCTCTGCTGGCTAATATTACAAAGCTGAGAGAGGCTTGGTATGTTTCTCTGGCCATAGATACAAAAGTTCACCTAATATTTCATGTCTTGTTAGTCATGTTACTCTGCTGGGTGATATTACAAAGCTGGGAGAGGCTTGGTATGTTTCTTTGCTCATAGATACAAAAGTTCACCTAATATTTCATGTCTTATGTCTATTACTTCTTTTGTCTAATATTTTTAAACTGAGAGAGGCTTTTTATGTTTCTCTGTTCTGTCTATAAAGTTTACCTCTTCCACTTGATATAATCCTCTACTGGCTAATGTTTCTAAGCATGTTAATTGTACCAAATTCTTTATTAGAACTTAAATGTGGAGTTAAGAAGGCACAGCAGATGAAGTGTGTGTGTGGCGCCCTCTTGAATCACAGTAAGAATATCACCATCTTTGAGTTGTACCACTGGTGAGAGTGAGTCAATAGAAGTCTGAGTCTCTCTCTCTCTCTCTCTCTCTCTCTCTCTCCCCCTCCCTCCCCCTCCCTCCCTGACCCCATACGAAGAAATTGGGGGTCGTGGCATTTTTTTTCCTCTTTTTTAATGCAAGAAAAAAGGAACCAAAGGCCAGGAACCCACAATTATTCCTTCCAAGAAACAAAAATAAGATAACAGAGAGTCAAATTCAAGATCTGTACATTTTGTGATGCCTGGACACACTGCATTTGAAAGACTGGAGATCATAGGCAGTAGGATATACAGACAGAGGGAGACGGTTCCAAAGTTGACCCGTTGCATACATGAAGGAGTGTATAATATGGCCATGTTGTGCCTTCCTTTGTTGCTACAAGACAATTGCTTTATTCCAGCCATTTCAGGACTATTTTAATCAACAAAGTGAACCCATACTTGCTCCCTGCGTATCAACAAGTGGGTTGGTGGAGGGTTAGTGTCCCTCCCCATAAAACAACTAACTCCGAGTCAAACGGCCACCCCTTACAGGATTGTGGCATCTGGCTATAGGTAGTAGAGATGGTGTTATAAGAACCAGAGTGTTAATCCTACGCTTGTTTATTTCCAGACCTTAAATGAAGTAGGGGGTCAGAGTTCCCATTTAACGTGGCTGTGTTGTGTCTTCATCACAACAAAAACATCACATTCTTTGAGCTAATTCAAGAGTATTTTATTGAACAGAGTGTCATAGAGAGTGTTAATCCGACGTTTGTCAATTCCCAGACCTTAAACGAATAAGTAGGAGGTCACAGCGTTTGTATAATGTGGCCAGGATGTGGCTTCTCGTATCAGAACAAAAAATCACTTTCTTGGAACCTGAGTGTTAATCGTACGCTTGTCTCTTGAGTGTTAATCGTACGCTTGTCTCTTTCCAGACCTTAAACGAGCAAGTAAGGGGGTCACAGGGGTTGTATAATGTGGCTGGGACGTGGCTTCTCGTATCGCAACAAAAACATCACTTTATTTGAGCTAATTCAAGAGTGTTTTATTGTGCAGAGTGAGTCATAGAGAGTGTTAATCGTACGCTTGTCCATTTCCAGACCTTAAACAAACAAGGAACAAGTAGGGGGTCATAGTAGCTGTGTAACATAGCTACGATGCACCTTCCTTTATCACAACAAAAACATCACTAAATTCCAGCTAATTCAAGAGTATTTTATTCAGCAAAGTGAACCCAAACGTGTTCCCTACGTGTCAGAAAGTGTGTTGGTGGAGGGTTAGTGCTCCATCCCTTAAAACAATGAACTCGAAGACAAATGGCCACCCCATACAGGATTATGGCATCTGGCTATAGATAGATAGAGATGGTGTTATAGGAACCTGAGGGAGGGGGAGGCCAAGGATGAGATGGAGGGATGGAGTGGAGAGGTATATGAGAGAGGGGAGTGCGAGGTGGGAGCAGGGCAGTGAAATGGCTGGGACAGGGTGACATGGAGGCGAGTTGTTTGTGGACACCCCTTGCAAGGCGTCTGGCAATAGATAGATGGATAGATAGTGTTAATTGTACACTTGTCTATTTTCCAGACCTTAAATGAACTAGTAGGAGGTCACAGCGGATGTATAATGTGGCCGGGATGTGGCTTCCCGTATCGCAACAAAAACGTCACATTCTTCGAGCCATTCCGCCACAGCGCTGACCTGCGGGGTGAGATGTACCGCGTGGTGGAGTGGTTGACGAATGCCACCACGCCGGCCAACTTGGTGATGGTCTACCACGAACAGCCGGACCTCATCGGACACGCCTACGGGCCAGACTCGCCCCAGGTTTTGGCCGAGTTGAAAAAGGTAGCTATGGTTTGAGTCTGTGTGTGTGTGTGCAAGAGAGAGAGAGAGAGAGAGAGAGTGATGTAGTGTTTGAGACAGTAAGAGAGGGAGAGGTGTACCCATACCACTCTATATTATTGTACTCATATAACTATACATCTTGATACCTTAACCTATGTATGTAGTCAGTGCAGTTTGTGTTAATCAGCAAATTCCTTGCACTGCTGAGCTAAGTTAAGGTTCCCATGCCCACTTCTCACTCACAGTCAGTTGGGAGTTAACATGCATAGGGAACACATCTATGGTATTCCTTCTCCAAATAAACCTTCATTATACATCGCCTCAGATCTTTGGAATTAATCTGATTGTGGAGTGAGAGGATGGTGAAACAGAGGTCTTGGCAGCTTTTTGTGTGTGTGTGTGTGTGTGTGTGTGTGTGTGTGTGTGTGATAGAGAGAGAGAGAAAAAGAAAGAGAAAAAAAGAGAGGGAGCTGTATTTTTGAGAAGCAAGAGAGGGAGGGAGCCTCTGTGGTACAGTGGTAGAGTGTGCGTTTCATACACGGGTGGACCAGGGTTCGGGCCCTGTCAGGGTAATAAACTTTGGGAGTGTTCACCCGACCACGTACTGCATTGGCGGACACAAGGGGTGCTGTGGTTGAACCAGTGTCGCTTACTATAAAGTATGCTTGCACCCAGTTGGCTTGCATGGGCCGATTACACTTGGTTCACAGACTACACACACATCCAAAGCCACTCCAACACTACAGTTACACTTACAAGCACTTCTCACCCTACATACAATCTCTACCAGACAGCCTAAGCCACTTGGTAGAGATACATTAGCTGTATCGTCCCGACTTCGGTCGGGATAGGCCAGTCCTGCAGTGGATACTCAAACAGCTGATGATGATGATGATGATGATGATGAAGAGAGGGAGAGGGTACAGCAGCTTACAGTTCAATCCTCGTGTACTCTCCCCAGATTGACACCACACTGGAGTAAAGAAAGAGGGAAAAAAAGTGAGAGAGAGAGCTGTATTGAAAGGGAGGGGGGTATGGGAGTTTACAGTTCAATCTTCGTGTACTTTCCCTAAATTGACACCGCACTGGAGTACTTCTGTCATGAACTAGAGATCTTCGAGTTGCGGGACAGTGTGTGTGTGTGTGTGTGTGTGTGTGTGTGTGTGTGTGTGTGTGTGTGTGTGTGTGTGAGAGAGAGAAACAGAAAGAAAGAGAGTGAGAGAGTGAATAAAAGAGAGAGAAAAGGAAAGTGAGAAAGAAACAGAGAAGAAAAAAGAGAGAGGGAGCTGTATACTTGAGACACAGCAAGAGAGGGAAGGGTTATGGCAGCTTACAATTCAATCCTCATTTAAGGCATCTGGCAATAGATAGACAGATAGATAGATAGACAGACAGACACAGATAGATAGATAGATGTTCTCTCCACAGATTGACAGCGCCTTACAGTACTTCTTTCACGAGCTGGAGATCTTCGGGTTGCGGGACATCGTTGACGTCATCATCCTCAGTGACCACGGCATGATGAGTGTCAAGGAGAGAGACATCGTTGACCTCTCAGCACTCGTTGACACATCAAAGTTCTTCTTTACCGGGTCCTCGCCTCTGCTTAATGTATGGGTCAAGGAGGGAGGTGAGTGATGGTGGTGATGGTGGTAATGATGATGATGATAGTGGTGGTGATTGGTGGTGGTGGTGGTGGTGATGATGATGATGATGATAATGATGATGATGATGATGAGGAGGAGGATGACAATGGTGATGGTGATTGATGATGTCTGATGGGTGGTGGTGGTGGTGGTGGTGATGATGTTGCTGCTGCTGCTGCTGATGATGATGATGATGATGATGAGGAGGAGGAAGATGATTATACTGGTGATTGATGATAACTGATGGGTGGTGGTGGTGATGATGACAGTGATGACAACGATGGTGATGATGTTAATGATGATGTTGATGATGATAATGGCTCCAAATCTCTGCCTTCATCAACAGTGAACGAGTTGGATGTGTACCGGCCGCTGGAGCACCAAGGCGTCAGCAACCACTATCGGATACTGGAGGCTGCCGAGTCCAAGGCCTGGCACTACGAAAACAACCCACGCATCAGCCGCATCACCCTCCTTGCCGACGACCACTACGTTTTTCAGGATTTCTACGAGTTTATTGACAGCTTTAAGGAGAAGAAATATAAAGACCGTGAGTATTGATTTTTTAGGTGGTGGCGACCATCATCCACTCACCTGATGTAGTGCTGTCTGCTTCTTCCTTCGCCTTTATCATTCTTTTCTTTGTCTTCCCTCCTTTCTTCCTGTTTTTTGCTGTCATCCACTCACCTGATGTAGTGCTGTCTGCTTCTTCTTTGACTTTTATCTTTCTTTTTCTCTGTCTGGCCTTCTCTCATCCTAAACCATCATCCATTCACATGATGTACTGTTTTGTACTTCTTCCTTTATCTTTATAATTCTTTTTCTGTGTCTCTCCTCCTCTTTTCCTATTTCTCACCATCATCCACTCACCTAATTTAGTGCTGCCTACTTCTTCCTTCACCTTTATCATTCATTTTCTGTGTCTGGCCTCCTCTCTTCCATTTCTCACCATCATCCATTCACTTGATGTAGTGCTGCCTGCTTCTTCCTTCACCTTTATCATTCTTTTTCTGTGTCTGGCCTCCTCTTATCCTAAACCATCATCCACTCACTTGATGTACTGCTGCATACTTCTTCCTTCACCTTTATCATTTTCTTTCTGTGTCTGCCCTCCTCTCTACCTATTTCTCACCATCATCCACTCACCTGGTGTAGTACTGCCTACTTCTTCCTTCGCCTTTATCATTCTTTTTCTGTGTCTGTCCTCCTTTCTTCCTATTTCTCCCATCTTTTCTGTCACTTCTTATTGCTTTTCTTTCCTTTACAGGTGGCTTTACATTGAGTGACAAGCCTAATGGTTTCCTGTAAGCCGGGAAACCATTTACGATGCTGGGTGGTAACCATATAACCAACCCATATGTGTTCCCTACGTGTCAACAAGTGGGTTGGCGAAGGGTTAGTGCCCCTCCCCGTAAAACAAATAATTCAGAGACAAACGGCCACCCTCTATGGGCTTGTGGCATCTGACTATGGATAGATAGATAGATAGATAGATCATGTTGTCTTGGCAGAGTTTTGGCATGCTTGTTTTACTCCCTCAGGGATCCGAAACCCTTTTCACCTCACTGATGACCAAGTGTAGTCAGACTGGAGAATTTATTTGACTAGTAACCAAGGAGACTTACTGATAGCATATAACATAGGCTCATAAATTTCGTGCACCCCAAATTTAGTGAGTTGTGGGAGTGGCCTAATTGTTACACTTAAATTCCTTCCAAATTCTTCATCCACTCTCTCCCTCACTAATTTTTTCACCTCTCTTCCTCCTTGCATATAACTCTCTCTTCTGTCTCTCAACTCCCTCTCTCTCACTGATCTTTTCACCCCTCTTCCTCCCTGCATATACCTCTCTCATCTGTCTCTCAACTCCCTCTCTCTCACTAATCTTTTCACCTCTCTTCCTCCTTGCATATAACTCTCTCTTCTGTCTCTCAACTCCCTCTCTCTCACTGATCTTTTCACCCCTCTTCCTCCCTGCATATAACTCTCTCTTCTGTCTCTCAACTTCCTCTCTCTTACTAATCTTTTCACCTCTCTCTTCCTCTCGACATATAACTCTTTCTTCCATCTCTCAACTTCTTCCATGCCCCTGCTTCCCATTCACTCACTATGTGCTTTTTTCTTTTGCACCACAGCCTGTCCCACCTCTTCTTCCCACCACGCTGTTCCTTGCACCCCCTTTCGTCTTCTCTTCACCGCACTCACCACCTCAGAGGAAAAACAATCCCTTTTACTGTGTCACATCCACAGCGTCCCACTACTATTTGCCAGTCATTATGTCTTATGCAACCACTACCAGTTAATTCGTCATCTTGTTTTCATGTACAAAGGCTCCAATATGTTCGTGTGCATCGGCCTTGGTCACCTAATGCCTGCCCTCCATGCTGCTTAGTCTCTGGCAGCCACCCTATTCAGTCCCTTATCTCTGAGGTCACACTCTATGACCTCATCCCAGGTCTTTTTCAGTCTGCCGCACACAACCCTTACCCTAACATTAACACTTCTCACTTTCTGCATCCAATTGTCATCTCCCATCCTCTCCACATGCCCAGGCCATCTCAATCTACCTCTCCTCACAACAGCACTGATACTGTCTGTCTATCTAATGCCAGATGCCTTAATCCCGTAAGAGGTGGCCACAAACAGATCGCCTCCATGTTGCCCTGTCCCCTGCCATTTCACTGCCCTGCTCCCAGCACACCCCCCCCTCTCATATACCTCTCCACTCCATCCCTCCATCTCATCCTCGGCCTCCATCAGTACACTCCAGTTAATTTTCAACTTTAGTGAGCAGGGATGTGACTGTAGTGATTTGTATTGTGTATTGTGTAGTGACATGTGGAGAGGATGGAGAGTGAGAGACTGATGAGGAGAGTGTATGTGAGTGAGGTGGAGGGGGAGAGGGAAGGGGAGGCCATGGATGAGATGGAGGGATGGAGTGGAGAGGTATATGAGAGAGGGGTGTGTGAACTGGGAACAGGGCAGTGAAATGGCGGGGGACAGGGCGACGTGGAGGTGATTTGTTTGTGTCCACCCTGTATGGGATTAAGGCGTCTGGCGAGGAGTAGACTGTAGCACCAGTCGAGCAGGGCAGTACTCCCGAGGTGGATGGAAAGCTGATGACAGGGAGTGCTGGAGCTCCCGTTTCATCAGCCCTCAGGACTAGTTCCTGACCATCCCCCTTTGCTGAACTTTTTCAGTGTCTCAGTTACACAGAGAGTAGGCCAGCATGCTCTCCAGTACAAATTTCTCTAACTATCTTCACCAAACTACATGCACAGTACACACTACACTTCCTATTCAAAAATCAACAAAAATGGCGTCTATTAATCAAGCCTCGGAGTCCCCAGGGGGGGGGACCATAAATGCCCCCGCCATCTGCCCCTCTCCCGGTGACGACTCGAGGTGCCTGGAACCACTGTCTGACTCTCTTCTTCTTCATTTCTGCAACATTCGTGGCCTTTCCTCTAACTTTCGCTCTGTTGAGCACTACCTCTCCTCCTCTAAACCTCACCTTTTTCTAACGGAGACTCAGCTGTCTGAGGCAACTGACAGCATACCCTTTTCAGTATCCTCCTACTTTCTCTATACTCATTTCAAAGCCAAAGGTGGCTGTTGTGTATATATACGCAACGACTTATCTTGCTCTCGTGTTCCTGAACTCGATTCTTCTGAATTCTCCACACTCTGGCTTCGGCTTTCCTGTCATTCTCTGACTAAATATATCTGTGCTGTTTACTTATCCCCTAATTCTACTGACTATCAAAAATTCTTCGACTATCTTACTTCTACGATGGAACACATTCTGTCCATTTCTCCTTTCTCTGAAATCTCCATTCTTGGAGATTTCAATGTTCACCACCACCTTTGGCTCTCCTCTTCTTTCACGGATCCACCTGGTGAACAAGCTTACATCTTTTCTATCCTTAATGACCTAGAGCAGCTTGTACAGCACCCTACCCGTATCCCTGACCGCCTTGGAGAGAGCTCCAACGTACTTGACCTCTTCCTCACAACTAATCCTTCTGCTTACTCTGTTAATCTTTTCTCTCCGTTGGGCTCCTCCGATCACAACCTTATTACCTTAACCTGTCCTATCACTCCGGTACGGCCTGTGGACCCTCCAGGGAAACGTCGTCTGTGGCATTTTGGAGCCACAGACTGGGAGGCCCTCAGGCAGTACTTCTTTGATTTTCCCTGGAATGATTATTGCTTCCATGGCCGTGAGCCATCTGAGTGTGCCTTGCGCATTACGGAGGTTATTCTCTCGGGCATGGAAGCATACATTCCTTTCTCATATCCTTTGAGTGACGCAAGAAAGCCTTGGTTTAATCACGCTTGTTCTAATGCTGTCCGCAACAAGGAGAGGGCCTACAAAAGGTACCGGAGCCAACCCACCCCTGAATCACATCATCTTTAAGTTTCTGCCCAGAATCGTGCTAAGTCTGTTCTTTGCTCTACTAAAAATAATTTCATCCATACTAAATGCTCTCAACTCCTCCAACTCGAATTCTTCCCGCTCCTTCTGGCACCTTGCCAAAAATCTTTCTAACAACTTTACCTCATCATCCTTCCCTCCTCTTTTCTACTCTGATGGTTCTGTAGCTGTTTCTTCAACTGATAAAGCAGATCTCTTCGCACAGACTTTCTCCTCCAATTCCACCTTAGACGATTCCGGTGCTGTTCCTCCATCACTTCCCCCCTCTGACTTCCTCATGGCTGACATTAAAATTTCTTCAGTTGATGTATTTTCTGCCATCACTGGCCTCAGTACTAACAAGGCATATGGGCCTGATGGGGTCCCTCCTGTTGTTCTCAAAAACTGTGCTTCTGTGCTTACACCCTGCCTAGGCAAACTCTTTCGCCTTTGTCTGTCAACTTGTACCTTTCCTTCTTGCTGGAAGTTTGCTCTCATTCAGCCAGTCCCAAAGAAGGATGACCACTCCCAACCCTCCAACTATCGTCCAATTCCTTTAACGTCCTGTATTTCAAAAGTTTTCGAGTCAATTCTTAATAGAAAAATTTTAAGGCATCTTTCCTATCACAACCTTCTATCCGATCGTCAGTATGGGTTCGGTCAGGGACGCTCCACTGGCGATCTTCTCACCTACCTTTCAGACTCCTGGTCATCCTCCTTTTGGGACTTTGGCGAAAGCTTTGCCATTGCACTTGACATCTCAAAGGCTTTCGATCGAGTCTGGCATAAATCTTTAATTTCCAAACTGCCCTCCTACGGTTTCTATCCTTCTATCTGTGCCTTCATCGCTAGCTTCCTTTCTGGTCGTTCTATAGCCGCTGTTGTAGACGGCCATCGTTCTTCTCCTAGATCTATCAACATTGGTGTTCCTCAGGGCTCTGTCCTATCACCAACTCTCTTCCTTTTATTCATCAATGATCTTCTAAGCTGTACATCTAACCCTATCCACTCATACGCTGATGACTCCACCCTTCACCTTTCCATTCGGTTCCCGCAACGCCCATCTCAACAGTTACTTCAAGAAACAAGGGATGAGGCTATGGCACACCTAATGTCTGACTTGGCTCGTATCGCTGACTGGGGTAAAAATAATATGGTTGTCTTTAATGCATCTAAGACTCAGTTCTTACACCTATCAACCCGACAAAATCTTCCACAGGTATACCCATTAATGTTTAATAATATTCAGCTTAATCCTGCATCATCCTTGAACATGCTTGGGGTTTCATTTACTCCGGACTTATCTTGGAAAGATCATATTACATCTCTTGTAAAATCTGCTTCCAAGAGATTGGGTGTGCTAAGCCGACTCCGCTCTTTCTTTACCCCTGCACAATTGTTGACTCTATACAGGGGTTTTATCCGCCCCTGTGTGGAGTACAACTCTCATGTGTGGGGAGGCTCCCCACATACAGCTCTTCTCAATAGGGTGGAGTCAAAGGCTTTTCGTCTCATTAACTCTCCTCCTCTTACTGACTCCCTTCAACCTCTGTCTCTTTGACGCACTGTTGCATCTTTATCTCTTTTCTATCGCTACTTTAATGGTCACTGCTCCTCTGAACTGTCTGCTTGCATTCCTCCACCTCTACGACGGGCGTGTAGCACCTGTCTGGCAGCAAACTCTCATCCCTTTTCTGTCCAACTCTCTAATGCAAGAGTTAACCGTTACTCCCAGTCCTTCATTTATGCAACAGATCAGCTCTGGAACTGTCTCCCTCTATCTGTATTTCCTGCTGCCTATGAACTCCAGTCTTTCAAATGCAGTGTGTCCAGGCATCTCAAAATGATCGGATCTTGAATTTGGCTCTCCATTGTATTTTGTTTTTCTCTTGGAGGGAACTGTTACTGCGGGCCATGGCCTTTGGTTCCTTCTTCCTCGCATTAAAAAAAAAAAAAAAAAAAAAAAAAAAAAAAAAAAAAACAGATAGATAGGTAGTGAAGTAATGTTATACCTTTATGTTTATAGTTTTGAATGCCTTAGCAAAGCATGGATGTATAAGATGTTTTTTTTTTACACATAAATGCCAGGTGGTACTTGAATTTCCCATCTGAGGAGTCGTGCAAGGCCAGCTGTCGTCCAAGGGGGCCTATATTGCAATAGACCCTCACTTTAATACAACTCTATCTATCTATCTATCTATTGCCAGACACCATAATCCTGTAAGGGGTGGCCATTTGACTTTGAGTTATTTGTTTTATGGGGAAGGGCACTAACCCTCCACCAACCCACTCGTTGACACATAGGGAGCACGTATGGGTTGGTTATATGGTTACCACCCAGCGTTGTAAATCGATAGACTGAATATCGGATTTAACGGATCTCGATAGACAGAGTATCAGATCGATTTAACAGACCACAATAGACTGAATACGATTGCTGAGTTGTAATAATAGACTATAGTAATATGGATGGAGAGTGAGAGACTAATGAGGAGAGTATGTGAGTGAGGTGGAGGGGGGGAGAGGGAGGGGGAGGCCAAGGATGAGATGGAGGGATGGAGTGGAGAGGTATATGAGAGAGGGTGGGTGTGAGCTGGGGAAAGGGCTGTGAAATGGCAGGGGACAGGGTGACATGGAGGTGATTTGTTTGTGGCCACCACTTACAGGACTAAGGCGTCTGGCAATAGATAGATAGATAGATAGGCAGGCTTTACTGTATAGTGTTCTGATGTAGTGTTGTATTGTTTTTAGTAAGTTGTGTGCTCTATCCTAGTGTGGGAAGAGAGGTGTGGATGATGATGATGATGATGATGATGATGGAGATGAGGGAGGAGGAGGATTGATGGTGATGATGATGATGATGATGAGGAGGAGGAGGAGGAGGAGGATGTGGATGTGGATGATGATGATGAGGATGATGATGATGAGGAGGAGGAGGAGGAAGATGTTGATGATGATGATGAGGAGGAGGAGGAGGAAGAGGAGGAGGAGGAGGATGTTGATGATGATGATGAGGAGGAGGAGGAGGAAGAGGAGGAGGAGGAGGATGTTGATGATGATGATGATGAAGAGGAGGAGGAAGATGTTGATGATGATGATGATGAGGAGGAGGAGGAAGATGATGATGATGATGAGGAGGAGGAAGATGTTGATGATGATGATGAGGAGGAGGAGGAGGAAGATGTTGATGATGATGATGAGGAGGAGGAGGAGGAGGAGGAGGATGTTGAGGATAAGGATGTTGATGATGGTGAGGAGGAGGAGGAGGATGTTGATGATGATGAGGAGGAGGAAGAGGAGGAGGATGTTGATGATGATGATGAGGAGGAGGAGGAAGAGGAGGATGTTGAGGATAAGGATAATGATGATGATGATGATGATGAGGAGGAGGAGGAGGAGGATAATTGATGATGATGATGAGGAGGAGGAGGAGGAAGAGGATGATGTTGAGGATGATGATGATGATGAGGAGGAGGAGGAGGAAAAGGAAGGAGAGGATTATGATGATAATGATGATGGTGATGATGATAATGATAATGATGATGATAATGATGATGAGGAGGAGGATAATTGATGATGCTGGTTTTCTGCGGCAGTGACAGACACCCACGGGGAACATGGCTACCCCACCACCACCACCAACATGGAGCCCATCTTTGTGGCTGTGGGGCCGTCCTTCCATCGGGGGTTCAAGGCCCCCAACTTCTCCAACATCGACGTGTACCCGCTGTTGTGCCGAATGCTGTCCCTCCCCGCAGGACCCCACAACGGGTCCTTCGCAGCCATCGCACCCGTCCTGGCACAACCCTCCACCACCAGGCTGCTGAAACCACTCATCATTGCACTAGGTGAGAGAGAGAGACAGACAGAGAGACAGACAGACAGTCAGACAGTCAGACAGACAGAGACAGAGACAGATAAATGAACAGACAGACTAAATCGACCCACTACCACCAAACTTCTGAAACCACATATCATTGCGCTAGGTGAGAGAGAGAGAGACAGACAGACAGAAAGAAAGACCACACAGACAGGGCAGAGAGACAGACAGACAGACCAAACTGAGACTCACATTGCTACAAATCATAGTACTTTTCTCAAATGTCTTTTTTTTCTACTGCTGGAAACTGTTAGGAAGGAATTAGCTGGTTTGGGCACTTAGTTTAGCTGCCAATTAAGAGAGAGAGAGAGAGAGAGAATAGCAGCACCATTACCAAGCTAATATGAGGACTACATTAAAGGGATTTTTTTATGAACTTCCTCTTCTGTCTTTCTTTCCTTCATTCTTTCCTCTTTCCTTCTGCCTGTGGGTGACTCTACACTCCCTCTTGTCCTTCTTTCCTTCATTCTTTCTTCTTCCTTCTGCCTGTGGGTGACTTTACACTGAGTGGCAAGCCAAATGGTTTCCTGTACACCAGGAAACCATTTACTACGCTGGGTGGTAACCATATACTGTAACCAAATTTTGGCACCTGTTGGTTTAGTGAGTAATTACGGCGCTCCAGTCGGATTGAGCTGGTGAAGGTTTATATCCAAGGGGTGGTTGGGATTTATTGCTCACGTAATGCCACTCATTGAGGAGTGAGGCTGGTCACTCCCATCTTAAATGTCAGGACCAACTTACCTAGCCCCGGCCTCCTACGCTTCTCTTGGGGCAACGTAGGATTGGATGATGGATGGATGGATGTATCCTCAGGGAGACAGATGATGAGATGGAAGGATGGAGAGGGGAGGTATATGAGCGAGGGGGTGTTTGAGCTGGGGGGAAGGCAGCGAAATGACGGGGGACAGGGCAACATGGAGGCGATTTGTTTGTGGCCACCCCTTCCAGGATTAAGGCGTCTGGCTGTAGATAGAGAGATAGATAGATAGATAGATGTCATTATGTGTGTGAGATAAGGCCTGTAATTTTATCAGATGAGGAAGCTCCCTAACACCTTTTCCTAAGCAATTTATTTTATTACACTTTACTGTCCTCCTCTGTGTACATAAATCCCTCCAATATCACCATACTCTCCATAGCTAGAGAAGGATATTAACCAGCCATATCCAAAAATAAATAGTTAAGGAAGAGGTGTTAGGGAGCTTCCTTAACTGACGAGAGTGGTGAGATCTGGGATGTGAGAAAAAATTGATTGGATGAATTATGTTTGGGGGAGCACATGACAAGTAGTTATTTATTTTTGTTAGTCAGCAGATATACTCAAGTCTGTCTGTCTGGCTGTCTCTCTCTCTCTCTCTCTCTCTCTCTCTCTCTCTCTCTCTCTCTCTCTCCCTCTCTCTCTATCTGTCTATCTCTCTGTCTATCTGTCTTTCTGTCTATCTATCTGTCTATCTATCTATCTATCTGTCTATCCATCTATCTGTCTATCTATTGCCAGACGCCATAATCCTGTAAGGGGTGGCCATTTGACTTTGAGTTAGTTGTTTTATGGGGAGGGGCACTAACCCTCCACCAACGCACTTGCTGACACGTAGGGAGCACGTATGGTTTGGTTATATGGTTACCACCCAGCGTTGTAAATGGTTTCTTGGCTTACAGGAAACCATTAGGCTTGTCACTCAATGTAAAGCCACCAGAAAAGGAAAGAAGAGTTATAAAAGTGACAGGAAAGATGGGAGAAATAGGAAGAGAGGAGGACAGGCACAGAAACAGTAGTGATGATAGTAGGTGTAGCAGTAGTAGCAGTAGTAGTAGTGGTGATGGGAGTAGTGACAGTAGTAGTAATGGTGGTAGTAGCAGTAGTAGTAGTAGTAACAGCCAGCAGTAGTAGTGTTGGTAGTAAGAGTGGTGATAGCAGCAGTAGTAGTAATAGTAGCATTGTTGCATCATTATCACCGTCAGTAGTAGTAGTAGTAATAGTAGTAGTAGTAGTAGTGGTTATTGTTGTAGCCCCAGGTTTGTGTAGTATAAACCCAGTGGACTGCAGGCTGGTACTGTTCCCCTCCTGCCGTGCACCATCATCCTTTTAGGGGCTAGGGAAGGAGTTGAGGGACGCTTGTATAACCAGGTAATGGAGTCAGCCAGTTATATAATTTACCAGGAACGTACAGTAATTAACTCCTCTCTGATTATTATTATTCTCTTTTAAATAACAGAACAGAGGAAGGAAAAACTATCTATCTATCTATCTCTCTATAGCCCGACGCCCTAATCCTGCAAAGGGTGGCCACTGACAAAACGCCTCCAAGTTGCTCTGTCACCCACCATTTGACTGCCCTCTCTCCCAACTCACTCCCCCCTCCCTCGTATGCCTCTCAACTCCATCCCTCCACCTTATCGTTGGTCTCCCCCTCCCTCTCCCTCCCTCCAGTTCACCTACATACACCCTCTTAGTCAATCTTTCATTCTCCATTCTCTCCACATGTCCATACCACCTCAGTGTATTTCTCCTAATTTTCTCAGTCACAACAAAGGAATAAAAAAAATAATCCATACACCAGATTACAGGTGTCCTCCATTCATTAAACCTCTGTAACAGTTGGACTTGAACAGCTGTTGTTGAAGTTTGGTGGGACACCACTCTGGGGAAGCGAGTTGCAGAGAGATGCAGTTTGGGGAATAAAAGAATTCTGATGGGGGGAAGTTGTGCAATATGGCAGTGTGACAGTCCAGTCATGAGTGCTGCCAGATGCCCGTGTAGCACAGGGGAAGACATGGAGAGAGAGAGAGAGAGTGTGTGTGTGTGTGTGTGTGTGTGTGTGTGTGTGTGTGTGTTTCTGTCTGTCTGTCTGTCTAACTCTGGGCATAGGTATCACAATGCACTCCCTGAGGGCTGGCAGTCCTACACACATTACACCTCTACACACGTCATATAATTTTCTGGTAATAACAAGGATGAGATGGAGGGATGGAGTGGAGAGGTATATGAGAGAGAGAGGGGGAGGCCAAGGATGAGATGGAGGGATGGAGTGGAGAGGTATATGAGAGAGGGAGGGGGAAGCCAAGGATGAGATGGAGGGATGGAGTGGAGAGGTATATGAGAGAGGGAGGGGGAGGCCAAGGATGAGATGGAGGGATGGAGTGGAGAGGTATATGAGAGAGGGAGGGGGAGGCCAAGGATGAGATGGAGGGATGGAGTGGAGAGGTATATGAGAGAGGGAGGGGGAGGCCAAGAATGAGATGGAGGGATGGAGTGGAGAGGTATATGAGAGAGGGAGGGGGAGGCCAAGGATGAGATGGAGGGATGGAGTGGAGAGGTATATGAGAGAGGGAGGGGGAGGCCAAGGATGAGATGGAGGGATGGAGTGGAGAGGTATATGAGAGAGGGAGGGGGAGGCCAAGGATGAGATGGAGGGATGGAGTGGAGAGGTATATGAGAGAGGGGGGTGTGAGCTGGAGCAGGGCAGTGAAAAATGGCGGGGGACAGGGCGACATGGAGGCAATTTGTTTGTGGCCACCCTTTACGGGATTAAGACGTCTGGTAATAGATAAATATAACAAATATAATGATGGTTGTGTGCTGTGTGTGGAGGGGTAGAATGGGTATCAAGTGCAGAAAGGGTTACAGTTGCAGTGTGTTGCAGATGGATTTGGGATGGGATGGATTTCAACGGCCTTCACTGCAGTTGTTCTCTGTGGAGGCGTAAAAAGATTGCAGGTATTATGCACGAGGAAGAATACAGCTGTTATTTTTGTTGTTGTTTTTGTTGTGGTCCCAGGTTCACTTAGACGAGAAACTGGTGGACTACAGGCTGAAGTAACAATCTCTGTCTGTCTATATCTATCTTTCTATCAATCTGTCTGTCTGTCTGTCTGTTTATCTATCCACCTGTCTGTTTATCTATCTATATCTATATGTTGCTAGATCCCTTAATCCCATAAGGGGTGGCCACAAACAAATCACCTCCATGTCGCTCTGTCCCCCGCCTTTAACACTTCTAATGTGTGTTGGTGTTGACTTTAATGTACAGGACACCTTTATTTCTTGGTCTGTATAGTAATAGATAATGTATGTTTGTTTTTATTCAGTAAGTCTCTGTTTTTGCTGTCTTTGTTAATTCCACATAGATTAGCAGCAATAGATGATGCGAGAGTTAACCATTACTCCCAGTCCTTCATTTATACAACAGGTCAACTCTGGAACTGTCTCCCTCTGTCTGTATTTCCTGCCAGCTATGATCTCCAGTCTTTCAAATGCAGTGTGTCCAGGCATCTCAAAATGAACAGATCTTGAATTTGGCTCTCTCTTGTATTTTGTTTTTCTCTCAGAAGGAACAGTTATTGCTGGCTCATGGCCTTTGGTTCCTTCTTCCTAGCATAAAAAAAAAATATGTGTGTTTTTATCCAGTAAGTATCTGTTGTTGCTGTGTGTACTAACTCCACATAGATTAGCAGCGTATATTTCAAAAGTTTTCCACCTCTGTAGCTGTTGGTTGGAGGCAGATCACTTTTCCAGCGACAGAAAATGCTGTTCCTTTGCCCTGCAGATCCATTGCCTTACAGAACCCACCAGACACGGCTTTTATGTGTACAGTCAATACTTGTTTTACGATGGGGTTATGTCAGGTCATACCTTATCGTAGACCGATTTTATTATAAGTCAGTAGATTGAAACCCATTATAAAAGGGGGGTTACGTCAACTCAACTTCCCAAAGTCACCTAACCAAGACTGAACCATAAATGACAACCCACCTTCATTCCTTCCTCTGTTGGTCCAAGTCGTCCCCCCCGAGGCTGGGGTACAGCCTGTGCTTACAGGCACTAGTGGTCAGCCTCTGAGTCAGACAGGAACAGGTTAGGGGAAGGGGAATCCGGCCCATACCTGCACCAGCCTTAGCACTGGGGCCCATACCTGGACCAACCGTAGCACTGGGGCCTACACTGGCACTGACCTTACCACTGGCCACACAAATCCACAGTAGTAATCCCTTAATTCACGCGAACTTTTTTCATGCGATTTTAAGTATCCACGAATTTTTCGTACAGTAATTAAAACATAAAATTATAGTACTGTATTCAAATAAATAATTTTGATATATGAGAGAAATAATTAAAATATAAAAATGCCTTACCACTGCCAGTGCGCATACATGTGTGTGTGTGTATGCGCGTGTGTGTGTGTGTGTGGGAGGTCAATCTACCACGCACCACACAATCATTTTGAATCTGACAGTCGAACCATGCGTGACTCGTGAATCGTTATTTGTGTCTTATTTTTCTGCCTTCCAGTGATTGCTTGCCTTGTTTGTCAACATGGGGCCTAAGCGAAGTGCTAGTGATGCATGTGGTAACACACCAAAATGGACTCGTAAAGTGATGTCGCTGACAGAGAAAGTTAAAGTGTTGGACAGACTTAGGGAAGGAATGTCAGCAACATTTCGCCATCAAAACGATTCGCCGTCATTTATTTACATACCAGTTTATTTAGCAAGTACAGTACATTAGTTTTTTACTTATATGAGTTATAAAATCCCCCTGAAAATTGGTTATTAAAGTATTAATTAATCAATAATAAGTATATTAATAGAATGACAGGGAATTGTCCATGTTTTGACGGTGAATTGTCTCGGAACCGTATGTTTGGGGTGAGTCAACTGTTCATACAATAAAGAAAGCAGAACGTAGCATACGGGAGGCAGTGAGGGCTAGTGCACCAGACTGTGCTAAAGTGTCTCCACCTACGCCTGTGCTTGGCGCTTTCCGATGACAAAATTGTTGAGCGGGAAATTTGTAAATCGAATTTTGAGGTGGAACTTTCCTATTATCATTGTAGCGAATTATCGTAAACCGAATCATCGTATAACGAGTAATGACTGTATAGTAGAGCTGCATACCCATGTCAGGCACCTGCAAGCCAGTCTTTACAATATACCATGCACAGTAGTTGTATCTGCATAAATTCGTGTAATATTTTTGTTTTGTGATACTGATGTCGTGGTAGGTAGTGGCAACCATCATTCACTCACATGATGTAGTGCTGCCTACTTCTTCTTTAGCCTGTATCATTCTTTTCTGTGTCTGTCCTCCTCTCTTCCTATTTCTCCCATCTTTCTTGTCACTTCTTATTACTCTTCTTTCCTTTACTGGTGGCTTTACATTGAGTGACAAGCCAAATGGTTTCCTGTAAGCCAAGAAACCATTTACAGTGCTGGGTGGTAACCATATAACCAAACCATACGTGTTGCCTACGTGTCAACAAGTGGGTTGGTGGAGGGTTAGTGCCCCTCCCCGTAAAACAAATAACTCAAAGTCAAATGGCCACCCTTTACGGGATTATGGCGTCTGGCAATAGACAGGTAGATAGATATTGATGTAACTGGTTGGCTCAAGGCTCAGTTTCCTGGTTATACAAACATCCCTCAGCTACTTCCCAATCCCCCAGAGGCCAGAGGAGGAGGGATGGACTGCATGAGGAGGACAACTTAAGCCTGCAGTCTACTGGGTTCATATTTCCGATAGACCTGGGACAACAGTAATAATAACAACAACATTTTTCACTGACTCCCTGCCATAGTGTGGATATCATTTGCTCTCTCACATTGACCCATTAAGTATTATAAGGAAAATCTGCAATATTTACACTGCCTGGTGAATGTTTAGATGTTTCCTTCACCCCACACGGTGTTTTTATTTGTTTGCATTATACAGTGAAGTGGAGGGAGGGGAAGACTGAGGATGAGGTGGAGGGATGGAGTTGAGAGGTATATGAGGGAGAGGGGAGTGAGTTGGGGGGAGGGCAGTCAAATGGTGGGTGACAGAGTGACTTGGAGGCATTTTGTCTGCGGCCACCCTTTGCGGGATTAGGGTGTTGGGCTGTAGATAGATAGATAGATAGATTATACAGCACTGGCTTCCTAAATGTTCACTTTGTATTATGAACTCAAAAATAAATTGTAAGATGAGACTACAGACTGAAAAATGAGACAAGGACTGGCCATCTGCATTATTGATAAAGATACCATGATCCCTTAAGGGGTAGCTGTTTGTCTGTGAGTTAGTTGTTTTACGGGGAGGGGCACTAACCCTCCACCAACCCACTTGTTGACACATAGGGAACATGTATGGGTTGGTTATATGGTTACCACCCAGCGTTGTACATGGTTTTCTGACTTACAGGAAACCATTAGGCATGTCACTCAGTGTAAAGCCACCTGAAAAGGAAAGAAGAGTAATAAAAAGTGACAGGAAAGATGGGAGAAATAGGAAGAGAGGAGGACAGGCACAGAAAAAGAATGATAAAGGCTAAGGAAGAAGTAGGCAGCACTACATCAAGTGAGTGGATGATGGTCACCACCACCTACACATTCACAAAACATCATTGCAGTCCTTGTGTAACTTTTTGAGATGTGGACAGACAGACAAACAGGAACGACTGCCTTACCTCCTTCACTTCATCGACAGAGGTAATAACAGAGCCAGCTGCTTCTGATGTCTGGTGGTGGTGGTGATGATGGTGATAATGATGATGATCGTTTTGTTTTGTTTTGTTTCGTTTTTATGGGCTCCAACATGCTTGCATGCGTTGGCCTTGGTCACCTAATGGCGGCTGTCCATGCTGCTCGATCTGTGGCAGCCTCCTTGTTCAATCCCTTAACCCTGAGGTCACACTTAATGACCTCGTCCCATGTCTTTCTCAGTCTACCCCTCACAACCCCACCGACAATATTAACACTTCTCACCTTCTGCACCCAATTATCATCCCTCATCCTCTCCACATGCCCAGACCATCTCAATCTACCCCTCCTCATCACAACACCAATACACTCCAGTCCCATCCTACCTCTCAACTCTTCCATCGTAAACCCAACCGCCCCAGGCCTTGCACTCAGGGATCCACTGCACATCCACCTAATCATTGTCATTTCTGTACATTTGAGCCTGCGAATATCCTCTTCCTTTACTGCCCAGGTCTCACTACCATACAGCATTACACTCCTAACACATGCTGCATACAAAGACCCCTTAACACATAGGGAGAGCCCTCTCAATGTCAGGAGAGACAAGAGCTCCCTGAACTTCTTCCAACCACTTCTCACCCTAGCCACAGAACTAGCTCCAGCCCCACCTCCAGCACATAACATGTCTCCCAAATAACAAAACTCTTCCACGCATCCAAGAGACGCACGAGCAAGATCAATCCTTTCACTCCTGACAATCTCCACCTGCTCTCCCCGACACACCGCACGCATGAAATCAGCATTATCTTGCATTCTACCTCTAATACCACTACATCTCTTGTGCACCCATTTATCACAAACACTGCACAAGATGGAATTACTTCCCATGCGCTTGTGGCAAATTGCACATGGCCACTCTCCCTCTTCTTTGACAGTACCGCCACCAGCCCTAGATAGCATCATTTTTGTTTTATCTGCATTTACCCTTAAGCCTTTATGCCCCTTACCATCTCTCCACATCCTAAATTTTTCCTCTGCCTCCCTTTCATTCTCTGCAATCAACACCAAATCATCAGCGTACAACATCTCCCACGAGAGTGCATTTCTGAAGTCACGTGAGAGGGCTTCAAGTACCATGATAAACAACATGAGACTCAAAACTGACCCCTGATGCACACCAACATTCACAGAAAACTCATCACTCAAATCTCCATTCACCTTTACCTGGGTGTGAGCACCCACATACATGGCCATAACCACCCTAACCAGCCACTCCTCCATCCCAAGCTTTATCATTGCCCACTTCACCACCTCTCTAGGGACTCTGTCAAAGGCCTTTTCCAAATCAACAAAAACAAAATACAGATCCCTTTTCTTACCAATATATTTTTCCTGAAGCTGTCAAACAATGAATATGACATCAGTGGTCCCCCTACCCGGCATAAAACTGCATCTCATCAATATTCACTCTTTCTCTAATCATACCTTCTAAAACTCTCTCCATTATCTTCATCATCTGATCTAAAAGCTTTATACCTCTATATATACATGATGGTGGTGATAATGATGATGATGGAGATGATGATGATGACAGTGGTGGTGGGGATAATGATGACGATGATGGTGATAATGATGATGATGATGATAATGATGGTGGTGGTGATGATGATGATGATGATGTACTTTCAGCATGCATGGTACTACTGGTGGGTGTGGTGGGGATGGTGGCATGTGCATTAACTCGACGTAGTCACAAACGCACAGTATCTGCAGACTCGCTCATCAATGGTTATGTGTACAGGTATGTGTGTTTGGAGTGTGTGTGTGTGTGTGTGTGTGTGTGTGTGTGTGTGTGTGTCAGTGCTGTGTAAGACTGAGTTAGTGAGCAAGTGGATGTGTTTGGGGTGAGGGCTGTTACTGTAGTGGTTGTTGTAGTAGTAGTAATACGAGTAGTAGTAGTAGTAGTAGTAGTAGTAATAGTAGTAGTAGCAGTAATAGTAGCAGTAGTAGTAGTAGTAATAGTAGTAGTAGTAGTAGTAATAGTAGTAGTAGTAGTAGTAGTAGTAATAGTAGTAGTAGTAATAGTAGTAGTGGCAGTAGTGGTGGTGGTAGTAGTAGTTGTAGTAGTAGTAGTAGTAATAGTAGTAGTGGCAGTAGTGGTGGTGGTAGTAGTATTAGTAGTAATAGTAATAGTAATAGTAATAATAATAGTAGCAGTAGTAGTCCCAGGTTCATCTGAAATGTAAACCTGGTAGACTGCTGGTGTACTTTTCTCTGACAGTCCACCATCCACCTCTCAGGGGATAGGCAATGAGTTGAAGGATATTTATAACTAAGTAGCTCCTGGGTAGACCTTAATGATGATGATGATGATGATGACAGTGATGATGATGATGATGACAATGATGATGATGATGACATTGATGATGATGATGATGACAATGATGATGATTACTGTGATGTTTGTGGTGGTGGTAATGATGATGAATACCATAGTGTTTGTGGTTGTGGTGGTGGTGATGCTCCATAACTCTCCACACCACAGGAAGACAATGCGTAAGGAGAAGCCGCTGGAGGACAGGAGTGAGGAGGAGTGCTTGCTGGAACCGGAGGTGGAGGAGGTATAGCACACACCTCCTGGCCGCACCTCACACTACCCACCCACCCAGCACAGGAAAAGACACCACAGGGTAATGCAAGGGAGGTGTGGAGGCAGCAGGGGGGAAAGGCTATAGTGTAAGTACTAATAGAGGTATACAGGAAACTCTCAAGGCATACTTATACAGTAAACTCAATCATCCGGCATACATACTGTATACAGTAAACTCTCAGTTATCCAGCATACGTATACAGTAACTCTTATATATACAGTAAACTCTCAATTATCTGGCATACATATACAGTAAACTCTCAATTATCCGGCATACGTATACAGTAAACTCTCAGTTATCTGGCATACATTTACAGTAAACTCAATTATCCGGCATACATACAGTATACAGTAAACTCTCAATTATCCAGCATACGTATACAGTAACTCTCATATATACAGTAACTCTCAGTTATCAGGCATATGTGTACAGTAACTCTCATATATACAGTAACTCTCAATTATCAGGCATACTTATATAGTAACTCTCATATATACAGTAACTCTCAATTATCAGGCATACGTATACAATAAACTCTCAATTGTCCAGCATACGTATACAATAAACTCTCAATTATCCGGCATCATTCATCCAAACCCTACGTCGAATATGGTGAAATGCTGGATATTGAATAGTACCCCCCCATTGGCTCAACATTTGGTGTCGAGCCGGATATTGTGTTACTATCTATCTTGACCTTCTATCCTAAAAACTCTCCCATGAGTAAAAGATGAAAACTAATCATCCATCTTTCTATCTATCTATAGCCCGGCGCCCTAATCCTGCAAAGGGTGGCCACAGACAAAACACCTCCAAGTCGCTGTCACCCACCATTTGACTGCTCTCCCCCAACTCACTCCCTCCTCCCTCATATACTGATCATAAAATACAATAAAATACAGTACAGTAATACAGTAATACAGCGCTGGTTGGCTACTATTTACAAGCCAGTTCATACGCCTCATCACCGTATATTGCATAGAACTGCCGGTAAATCTTTCCCATGAGTAACAGATGAGAACTAAGCCTAAAATACAGTATAATAATGATACAGTAGAGTAATACAGCGCTGGTTGGCTACCGTTTATGAGCTGGTTCATACGCTTCATCACCAGATATTGCATAGAACTGCTAATTATGTCCTGTTTCAGCCCTGGATGTTGGATAATTTCGCCAGATATTGCTTTAATAGGGCCGAACCAACACTGCCGGATGATGCGTTGGGCCGGATATTCCAACAGTGCCGGATGATGCGTTGGGCCGAATATTCCAACAGTGCCGGATGATGCGTTGGGCCGAATATTGGGACGATGGATAATTAAGAGTTTACTGTATTATATGTACAGTGCTCATCAGAAGTATCAAGTGCCCTGCGTCCCTCCTACGAAACAAACCTTTCAACATTGAAAAAACATGTAAAAAATGCATTATAGTTACCTTTAATGCTTGGTAGGGTATCCTTTGCTCTTCTTCACGGACCTGAGACATCGTGGATGTGAAAGGGCAAGGTTCCTCAGGTGCTGGGGTGGTATTTTTGCCCAGGAGTCACGAGTGGCTGCATCCAGCTTAGGCAGAGAGCTCACGTCCTTCCCTTGGAGATAATTCTTTACAAGGTACCAGAGGCTTTCTATCGCGTTGAGGTTTGGGCTATTGCCTGGCCAGTCTTTCATGAAGGAGACCTCACAGTCACGAAGCCAGTTGATGACCGATTTGGCTTTATGAGCAGGTGCACCATCCTTCTGAAACACTCGTGCACCTGTGAGCTCGAAGGACTCAGGTAAATGATCACAAAGAAGCTCCAGGTAAACGTCCTGATTCACTCTGCAGTTCTTGGGAAGCACAACAAGCTTCCCCAAACCCTTCCCAGAGAAACAACTCCATACCATAAGTGAATCAGGGTGTTTAACTGTGCTGTCCATGTAACAGGGGTCAAGCGGGTCACTACCTTTGCGCCGATACACACGTGCTCCTCGATTACAGGTAACACTAAACGTTGCCTCATCAGACCACAACACTGACAACCATTGCTCCTCACCCCAGTTAAGGTACTTGTTAGCAAAGGCAAGCCTACGAAGTCGCTGGTTACGTGTAAGAAGAGGCTTTCTCACAGGCCTGTGACTTGTGTAACCAAGTTCATGGACTCTTCGAGACACCGTACGCAGTGAAAGCTCACCAAACACTTCCAGGTTGCTCTCCTTAATTTTCGTTGCACTCACATGAGGATTAGACTCCACTGCACGTTTTAACACATTAACAGACCTCGGGAAAGTTTTCCTGGGCCTACCAGACCGCAGTTTCTTTGTAGGAACGTCACCACTATTTTCCACTCGAAACTGCGCACACCACCTCCATACTGTCTATCGAGCCACACCAACCAAATCACTAATTTCCTTCGTGGGGTGGCCTGCCTCCTTTAGAGCAATGATCTGTGATATGATTTCACTCGAAAGTTCACGGGTAGGGGCCATAACAAAGTGGCAAAAGCCAAAACACTGCAGGACACTAGGTAAAAAAATGGCGCAAGAAGAGAGGGAGGTGCAGCGGAGTTCCTCTCTCTCACGCAGCCCGTAGGCAACTGAGGCGGGAGCCAACCAGCGCGTGGTAAGGCCTCAAGCTGCCGTGACGTCATGTTAGCGGCCCAAACACCTGGCTCAATTTTTAGTACCAAAACTGGTGATTCTTTTTTCGCCAAAAGTATTGCATGCCCTGACATAGGCACTCGATACTTCTGATGAGCACTGTATGTTACGTCCAACGCCGGCACTAGGAAGAGAAAGACGCTAAATGAAAATGATGATGATTACTGTATTATATGTCTCTTCAGTCCCCCTTTACTGTCACCTCAGCACAACCAAAGATCGCACAGAATCAGAGAACAAAGTACAGTGCAATACAGTGCTTTATATTTTTATGGGGTGAGTTGTGACAGAGTTTATTCAGTATTGTTCTAGTACCTACATGCATCTGGTGGCACAGCGCTTAAAACATCCCAGTGGCAGTGAAAAACAGTGATGAAAACTGTGCCGTGTGTGTGAGTTTGTTCCCCAGGAGGTGACAGTTGTTTTGTTCTTGTAATGGTTAAAAAACTTGTAATCTAATGGTCTAGTCATTCTTGTACAGGAACCAACTGGCCTACTGCAGTTACCCTCATGTTTTTAAGGGAAGCAGTCTGGCCGTGTGCCCTTAGATATACTATACTCGTCACTTGCCAACTTGTCAGTTATCCCCACCCCTCACCCACCCCCATAGAGTGGAGGGCCATAGACTTGAGGCCACAGGTTCAGGAAGGGGGTGGGGCTTCAGGAAGGGGGCGGGGCTTAACAGACAACTTGCATGACGTCGACTATAGACAATAATAACCTTACCTAATCATCCACAGCTGAGAGGGAGTGAACTGGGATTGTCTGTTACCTGATGGAGTTCATAATGTGAGTCATGCTATACTCCTTCTACTCTAACTTGGCTCAAAATTGCCAGTGTGTTATGCGATAGATGAATAGCTGTACTTACTTGCCTAATGAGATGTTTGTCAGTTACATTGGCATCAGAAATGTTATACTGTCCTTCACCACACCACACCACCACACCACATCACACCACACTATACCGCACCACCACACCACACTACTTTACTATTCCACACCACACCACACCATACCACACCTCACCACACACCACCACATTACACCCCCACACCACCACACCACATGACACCGCACTTCACCACACCACACTTCTCTCCCGCACTTCACTCTCTGGGAGTGCATGGTTGAAGTGGCCATAGTACTGCAGTCCACAGGGTTTATGGCCGTAACAAGAACAGTATACTCACAACAAAAAATTATATGCACCTCTTCAGTATACCCCTGTAGGTAGGTGATGAGTTGGTTTACAGTACTCTTGCCACATCATCATTATCTTCATCACCACTTTCATCATCATCATCATCATCACTGTCACTCTCACCATCACTCAATATCATCATCATCATCAGTCACTCATTGTCATCATCATCATCACTGTCATTCACACTCATCATCATCATCACGTAGTATCATCATCATCATCATCATCACTGTCACTTGCTATCATCATCATCATCTCCCACTACCACCATCATCATGTCTCAGTACCATCATCATTATCATCACCACCACCACCACCACCACCATTGTCACTGTCACTCACTATCATCATCTTCATAAAGTCTCTCCTGACCAAACACATCTTCCTAATCAATTTATTTTGTTTATTACACCTTACTGTCCTCTTCTGTGTTACATAAATCATTCTAATATCACCATACTCAGCATATCTAATGTCTGTCTATTTATCTATGTATTGCCAGATGCCATAATCCCGTAAGGGGTGGCCACAAACAAATCGCCTCCATGTCGCCCTGTCCCCTGCCATTTCACTGCCCTGCTCCCAACTCACACCCCCTCTCTCATATACCTGTCCATTCCATCCCTCCATCTCATCCTTGGCCTCCCCCTCCCTCTCCCTCTCTCCACCTCACTCACATACACCATTTTGCCGCCCTCCCCCCAGCTCAACCACCCCTCTCTCATATACCTCTCCACTCCAATCCTCCATCTCATCCTTGGCCTCCCCCTCCACCTCACTCACATACACTCTCCTCGTCAGTCTCTCACTCTCCATCCTTTCCACACAAAGGGAATTCAACGCCACACAACGACAAGCAAAGATAAGTGATCGAAAGTGTGCCTTAAGTAGTGACTGTTGTGTGTAAGTGGTGTAGTGTGTTTGTAGTGTGTAAGTGTGTATTGTTGTTTGTTTTTAGTGTGTAAGTGGTATGTTGTTGTGTGTAGTGTAGTGTGTAAGTGTGTATTGTTGTGTGTTTGTAGTGTGTAAGTGGTATGTTGTTGTGTGTAGTGTAGTGTGTAAGTGGTGTGTTGTTGTGTGTTTGTAGTGTGTATGTGGTATGTTGTTGTGTTAGTAACGAGTGTGTAGCGTGTAAGTGTGTATTGTCGTGTGTAGTGTAGTGTGTGTGTATTGTTGTGTGTTTGTAGTGTGTGTGTGTGTGTGTATTGTTGTGTATTTGTAGTGACTGTGGTGTAAGTGATGTGTGTTCGTAGAGATTGTAGTAAGTGTTGTATTGTAGTGTGTTTGTAGTGACTGTAGTGTTTTGGTAGTGGGGATATTGGTAATTAAATGATATCTTTTGTAGTAGGTGCCTGGTGGTGTAGCGGTTAGAATGCCCCAGTTGGAGACACGAGGCATATCAATCACGTAATGCCACAAAGGGAAGTAACCGGATCATCTATCTGTCTATCTATGTATCTATCTGTCTCTCTGTCTATCTGTTGCCTGACACCCTAAGCCCGCAAAGGGTGGCCACAGACAAAACACCTCCAGGTCACTCTGTCACCCACCATTTGACTACCCTCCCCCCAGCTCACTCCTCCCTCCCTCATATACCTCTCAGCTCCATCCTTCCACCTCATCCTCGGTCTTCCCCTCCCTCTCCCTCCCTCCACTTCATCTACCCCTGAATATAGTGGACTGTGATAGCCGAGCCTCAGGTCCCTACTCCTCAGAGGTCTAATATGGGATTGTCTTTAACCACCTTTTCTGCTCTTGTGTTGTTATTCCATCTATCTATCAATTTATCTGTCTATAGCCAGACACCCCAGTCCCATAAGTGGTGGCCACAAACAAATCTCCTCCATGTTGCCGTGCCCCCTGCTGTTTCACTGGCCTTCCTTCAACTTTACATCCCCCTCTCTCATATACCTCTCCACTCCATCCCTCCACCTCATCCTCGGTCTCCCCCTCCCTCTCCCCCCCTCCACTGTTATTCTCGCTGTATTTCGTGTGTTTTAATAAGGTTTGGTATGGTAGTGGTTTTATCGCACTTGTTACAGTGATATAAGTTGTATATATAGGACAGTAATGTATATGTAGACAGTAATGCATACGTTTTTTAAGGGATACGTTTGTGTGAAGCTGCAGAATGTGGTGAATGTTTTTGGCGTATCCGGTGGAGCCAGGATTCCGGGGGCTTGAATGGTGAGTGAATGGAAGTATGGCCTATTTGGATTGGGCAAGTTTGTGCTGTCTGGACATTGCTACTCCTCACCCTGCCGTTGGGTGGGAAAGGAGGTCCAGATGATGATGATGATGATGATTTAAGGAAGCTGGGACCCGCAAGAGTGTTCCCTCCAAGAAAATAACAGAAACATGATAACAGAGAGCCTAATTCATAATCTGTTCAAGTTGGTGGACGGCTGTGTGTAGGTTTGGTGGCCACGAAGGGACTGGATGATTGTTAGTGTTGTACAGTCAGCCTCACACCAACAAGGCTTGTGTGTTGACTGTGCTGCCCATATACCAGTACAGTAGATGCTCGATTTAAGGAACTAATTCAGTCAACCCCCATTCCGTTATCTCAAATTTTCCGCTAAATTGAGTTTCATAACCAAGGCTCAATATAAGGGAAACTTTTCTGGTATTTTGAGGTAAATTTTCCAGTGTTTCGAGGTAAATTTTCCGGTATTTTGAGGTAAATTCTCCAGTATTTTGAGGTACTTTCTGCTAAATCCTTGAAGGCAACCCAAACCCAGCAAACCCTGCTAACTCCCAGTGCTACACACAGCAGTCTGAACCCATAATTAATACCCACACAAATGCATTACTGTATACGGAATTTCCTTAATGGAATTATACTCGTTTTAATGGAAAATTTCTCTTAAATAGGGCAAAAAATAACAGAAAAAAATTATTCTGTTATCTCGGGCTTCCGCTAAATTGTTCATTAAATCAAGCATCTACGGTGCACAGAAACCATGTAAGCCGTGCCATTGTAAACTTATATGTTAACTAAATCTGGAGTGCTGTTGTGATTCTTCCATAGAAAACACTGTGGTATATGGCACCAACTTTCCTCCTGATGTGCTTTGTAAGGACATACCCGACCATAGAAGTAAAACGCGTAAGACAATGATATTTAAGAGGTTTAAAGCAAGAAATTCTGTCGTGGCAGTTATGTTTTAACAGACAACAGCGGCTGGTGGGGTGATGACGGGGTGGGAACGAGGCTAAGGAATGGAGGCTGATGCTTTTGATGTCTGGAGAAGATGCTTTGTTTGTCCAGACTTTATTGTTCGCTGTATAAATTCTGGTGATCACCTGGTTTGGCCTCTCAGACTTGGCCACAGGTTGACAGTAACATTAGTGCCTCTGCCTTGTTGGTTGTCTTTCAATTGAACAACTGCAGCACCACAACAGTAGCTTAAGGCACTACAGTCCTGGCCTCCAACTCTTGTGTAACGGTGCTGGGAGATAGCTTGCAACCCCT
Organism: Coenobita brevimanus; assembly: GCF_032717465.1. Classification (NCBI taxonomy): domain Eukaryota; kingdom Metazoa; phylum Arthropoda; class Malacostraca; order Decapoda; family Coenobitidae; genus Coenobita; species Coenobita brevimanus. The sequence continues at coordinate 2,285,851 of NC_137036.1, read as the reverse complement.
CAGAGTCACTAGTCATCATCTGAAGGAGTCATCTGTGGTGCTGACAAGTTGCTTGGCCCTGTGTTGCATGTAGAGGGTGGAGGTGGGAGGTGTAGTGGCAGGAGGTAGGATGTAATGTGATGCCAGTACTGGATTCAGCCTTGTGTCATATTCCTCACTGTGCTTCATTCATGTACAGTATGTAACCCATCTTGTCCCTTGTGATGCTGTTGCCTTTGCCTCTGGTATGTCAGGAGTACTGTATGCTGAGGTGCCTGTCGTCCTGGTCTAATGCCTCAATAACTTTGTCATGTGTCATTTCTGGCCACGGCTCAAGCCTCTGTTTTATGCAGTTCTTGATTTTGTTGCCAAAGCCTTCATCTGGGATTTTACACAGAACTGGTAATGGAGGTGTGTGTTTTGTGATAGGAGTGAGAGAGACAGTGTAATAAATGTATGACAGGAGATTTGAGTTAACCACAATAGAGGACAAAGTATATGTGCAGGGCATGTAAGTGTGTGGTTGACTGTGATGCCACCATCAGGAGCTGGCTGGTCATCAACCCCTAAGTGATAAGTATTACAGTAGCCAAGTTTCAGCCCCCCATACCATCTAGGTGCTATAATGGCATGGGATTTTGCCATGTTATATGTACACCATATATATGTAATATATATATGGAGTAATAATTTCCTAATGTTATGGCTGTGTTTGGTGCTTATGTAATAGACTTCCAGTAACCTTAACAAATCTTGTATGGTAGGTAAGCCTTATGTGACACACTGTGCATTGTGTGAGGCACATTTGGCTGCTGCCGTTGGGTACTATTGCCATAAGGACAGTCAATGGCAAGGAGTCTCCTGTATATAGAATTATGTAGAACAATTTGATCTAGTCAGGTATTAAGTCTGGTTAAGCCTTTCACACTGTATGGACACACTGGAGGTATTTGTACTGTGGCTTTACTGCCTCTGTGGTGGTGGGGGGGTTGGCACTGGTGGCCTTGACCAGCCGGCCTGATAACACCATGGTTGGAGTTCTGGTGTGACCAGCTGGTGCCACTGGACTCAGGTGGTGTGGGTTGGTGGGTAAAATGAGCACCCGGTAACTGTGGTAACTGTGGTAACCTGGATAATGTTGTGGCCTTGTATCCCAGCCAAATGACTAAATAACCCACCACAGGCTCAAAGGCATAAGTTTAGAGATGGGCACTGTGGGGTGACGTCTGCCCCCCATCCCTGCCTTTACCACAAGACAGTTTTGTTCAGATGAGGACAATTTTGGTAGTGAAGGATTTGAAAATATCAGCATTACCCCAGGGATGGTTGAATGTCCCTCACCTGTATAACACTGTCTGTATGTTGCCTCAGTGACATACCCAAGTCCATCCATGCCAGTGAGAGGCTTAATACATTATACAGGTTAGTGTAATTAAGAGTATTTTATAACACTTAAAAAATGTCATAGATTACTAATATACAGTAAAACCTCAATACGACGGACTTCAGTAGACCAGAATTCATTTTTATCGGAATCAAGGAGCTACTAAACTAAATTCCTGTATTATATCAGAAAAAGTCCGATAAAGCCAGACGCAGTCCGGACTGCCTGACCACTTCAGCTGTGTTCACCACAGTCAGGTAAATAAAAGACATGTTTATCAGTGTACAGTACAGTATTATTATATATATTATACCATTTGATTATTGTAGTGAATGTATAATACAGTACAGTACTGCAGTGGTAGTGAAAACTGTGTATAAACCGTTGGTGTGATCCGGACTAATGTCTGATATATCGCAAAAAGTCCGGGTTAGCAGGGGGAAGTCCGGGTGTCGCTTTTATTGGATTTTCTCTTTTTTTCGGAATGGCTTGGACCCCAATTAGTCTGTTATAGTGAGGTCTTACTGTATGGCCTTTTGAGAGCCTGGTGGTCCAGTGGGTTAAGGTGCTACAGCTGTGTGACCAATAGATGTGTCAGTTTGAGGAGTGACAGGAGTTTATTGTGTATATAAAAATATATAAGAATTTTAAAGATTCTGTTAAAGATTGTTACAGAGTATAATACTGTATTGGTACTACTGCCTTTCAGAGGATCATTTTAAAACCTCCAGTGTTCACAGATTTATACTAGTTCCATCCATCCATCCATCCATCCATCATTCAGTCTATGTTACACCATCAGACACGCAGAGATCGATTCACTATTGGTGTATTAATAGCCAGACACCATAATCCCATAAGGGGTGGCCATTTGTCTTTGAGTTAGTTGTTCTGTGGGGAGGGGCACTAACCCTCCACCAACCCACTTGTTGACACATAGGGCACACATATGGGTTGGTTATATGGTTACCACCCAGCATTGTAAATGGTTTCCATACTGAAGTAAGAGTGGCCACCTGCTTGCCGTTCAGTGGTAGAATGTGGGCAGTAAACCTCAAGCACCCCTTAGACAGTGGAGAATGAAAGACTGACTAAGAGGGTGTATGTCAGTGAGGTGGAGGGAGGGGGAGACCGAGGATGAGGTGGAGGGATGGATTTGAGAGGTATATGAGAGAGGAGGGAGTGAGTTGGGGGAAGGGCAGTCAAATGGTGGGTGACAGAGTGACTTGGAGGTGTTTTGTCTGCGGCCACCCTTTGCGGGATTAGGGCGTCGGGCTATAGATAGATAGATAGACCTCTTAGTAGGAGGGATATGAGTCACAGTCACTTGGAACACCTGAACTCACTAGACCACCAGGCATCAAAGAGGAGCCATGAGAGACAGCAGTGAGGCTAACCTTCTACACCCAGCCTCAGTCTCCTTCTCCCCATCAGTGAACCATCGCATGAAGGGGAAAGGACTCCGTGTGACAGGTGTAGAATTTTATAAAACCATAGAGACATGTGGTGGTTTAGTGGGTTTAGACTCTCCAAGTGGATGTGTTCATGGATTTACAGATGGATGTGTTCATGGGTTTACAAGTGGATGTGTTCATGGGTTTACAAGTGGATGTGTTCATGGGTTTACAAGTGGATGTGTTCATGGGTTTACAGATGGATGTGTTCATGGGTTTACAGGTGGCAGTGTTGTGGTTTCATTCTTAACATAATGCCACTCAGGGTAAGGGAACTGGTCATTTGTCCTAAGTTGGGAATAAGAAAAGTGAAATTCAAACCCAGATATTTTTATGATAATTTATGATGCAACTGGTCTTCCTATTTAGCTGCTGACTGCATCCTGTATTGTGGGATGCAGGCTAACTATATATATATAATGTCCACAGGTGTTCCCAAAATGTCCATCACAAAATTGGGTCATGGATTCCACTTTGCAATTTATATTCTTTGGTAATTCAGCTCCCTAACACCTTTTCCTAAGTGATTTATTTAGCCTATGATACATTACTTTTCTGTGTTGCTTAAATCATCCTAATAGTGCCACAGTTTGCATAAGTAACATACAAAAGGATATTAACCAGCCAGCTCCAAAAATAAATCACTGGGGAAGGGGTGTTAAGGGTTGGATGATGGCTGGATACTGCTCATCACATAAAGACATATAAAGTCATCTTCCAGTATGGTGCCTACAGTTTGGGTGTTATATTCCATTCTTGCCAATATTTATAACCTTCTGGCCTTTGTTTCCTTCTTCCTTGTGTAGAAAGAAAAATAAAGACACCTGGGCCTGTATTCTCATTGACTAAGGAAGCCCCCTAACACCTTTTCCTAAGCAATTTATTTTGTTTATTACACTTGACTCTCCTAAGCAATTTATTTTGTTTATTACACTTTACTGTCACTTCTGTTTTGCATAAATCCCTCCAGTACTGCCATACTCTGCATAAATAACATACAAAAGGATATTAATCAGCCATATCCAACAATAAATCACTAAGGAAGAGGTGTTAGGGAGCTTCCTTGCCTGACGAGAATACGAGGCCTGATGGATGGAGTGCCTGAGCCTCAGTGATGGCCATGTGTAGTTTAGATCCCCAAGAGGTGACTGGAGGCTTGTTCAATCATGTAGTGCCATCAGGGGAAGTAGCTGGTCATCTATGTATCTATCTGTGTATCTATCTATCTATAGCCAGACGCCATAATCCTGCAAGGGGTGACTGTTGTTTTTGAGTTAGTTGTTTTACGGGGAGGGGCACTAACCCTCAGCCAGCCCACTTGTTGACACGTAGGGGACATTTATAAGTAGTTTCTACCCATAAATATACAGTTCATCTATCCATCTATGTATCTATTTATCTATCTATGGCCAGACGCCATAATCCCGTCAGAGGTGGCTGTTGTCTTTGAGTTGTTTTACAGGGAGGGGCACTATCCCTCAGCCAACCCACTTGTTGACACGTAGGGAACACGTATTTATAAGTGGTTTCTACCCGTAAATATACAGGACCATACAGCCTCGCCTCCAGTCCTTACACCTCAGAGGAGATACTGTATTATATATTTTTCCCCTCTACCATGTTTTTTATACCTTGAAGAATTTTAAGAGTTTGTGCAATGAATAAAAGTAATTAATCTTTATTACTGAGTTGTATTTTTACATTATTTTTACAGTTAGACACCTTTGATGCACTAGGGAATAGGAAACTAGAGTAGTGCCAAGCATGAGAGGGCTAATGGTACCAATATTAACACTGTAATTCCCCTTTAACACTATCTATTTATATCCAGACATCATAATCCCGTAATGTGTGGCCATTTGTCTTTGAGTTAGTTGAGGGGCACTAACCCTCCGCCAACTCACTTGTTAACACATAGGGAACACATATGGGTTGGTTATATGATTACCACCCAGCGTTGTAAATGGTTTCCTGGCTTACAGGAAACCATTAGGCTTGTCACTCAGTGTAAAGCCACCAGAAAAGGAAAGAAGAGTAATAAAAAGTGACAAGAAAGATGGGAGAAATAGGACGAGAGGAGGACTGACAGATAAAGAATGATAAAAGTGAAGGAAGAAGTAGGCAGCACTACATCAAGTGAGTGGATGATGGTCGCTACCACCTACTGTAACACTCGAGTAGAATAAAATCGTTTGGTATCGACTGGAAAACCCATCGTGCCGAGAATGAGAGAATTAATATGTCAGTTTATAGTTATACCCCTCAGTGTAGTGATGTATCAGTGTTATTATTCCATTTTAACTGCTGTCAGGTAATTTTATTCAATCCAGGAGAGACTCTGAAGGGGAGGGATTACAGTAGATATAGAACTGTATTTTTGTTGGCATTTGAGTCTTTGTGTCAACTCTTACTGATTTACTTTGCACATTACACCGTCATATTAATAATTTGTATATTATGTACATTTTAATATCAGCGTTGTTTGCAATAATACCATATATTTATCTGTCTGTTGCTAGACACCCTAATCCCATAAGGCAGGGCTATGAAACTGCTCTGGAAGTAGGGCTGAATTATGAAACTCAGATTAACAAAAGGGCCATATATTATCTGTATTTTACCCCTCTATCAAACACTTATACACAGAAGGAAACGAGAAATTCATATATTATTTGTTTACAATTTCTGCTAAAAACATAAAAAGAAAAATGCAAGTCTGTTTTATGCTTGTTTATTTGTTTATTTTCATTCTTCTGAGTCAAAGGGCCAAACAAAAATTACTCGCGGGCTGGATTTGGCCAGATGAATAGCCCTGCCATAAGTGGTGCCTGTTAAATCGCCTCCATGTCACCCTGTCCTCTGCCATTTGCCTGACCTCCATCCAACTCACACACCCTTCAGCCATATATCTCTACACTCCATCCCTCCATCTTATTCTAGGTCTCCCCCTCCACCTCACTCACATACACTCTTCTAGTCAGTCTCTATTTATGAGAGTGAGGTGGAGGGGGAGGATGATACTTGGCAATGTGTAGAGTGAATGACTAAGGAAGACTTGTGACGGATCCTCCAAAATCACTAAATTTGGACTACTGGGGCACTAAGTTGTTGCATGAAATTAAATGAACCTTAATTATGAGCCAGGTCTTTCTATAGGGTCTCTAGATCTGGGTCTCCTTGGTTACTAGGCAAATTAACCCTCCAATCTAACAGTAACTTAGGTGTAAGGGGTTGGGGATCTTGGTCAGGTTAGAACAAACACGTTATAGTTAAATGTTTAATTACAATAAATACATTAATAAATATCTACAAATGAATAATTCTATCAGTCCATAGGAGGCCCCTGGAGATATTTCAAATGTAACACCACCAAGGGGACTAGGCTGGTCATGTACCCCAGAGTGCTGTATTGTGGGGGTATTAAATGACTGGCTGTTTCCATTACAACCACAAAATATCCCAGTAGTGTAGGGACATGAGGGTAAGACCAACCAAGATGCCATAAAAACACGTAGGCTACTAGTAATGCGCCAGTCCAGTATGAGACAGCTCTAGCATGTATTCAGTATGGACGGTGGGTAATCAAGGCCCAATCCAGCACTTTGGGAAGAGGAGGGGGGACTCCCATAAGATTTACTAAGTTTGAATTCACGCTGGCGCATAACTAAATTCCCCAAGTCTTATTATCAACTTTCTTTAATAATTCTGTGATAAAATTTATGTAAGATCATTTATTACATGTTTTGGTAAATAACATTGTTCTTTTATAATTAATCATTGGTCTGCCGAAAGTAAGGGGGTGTACATTCCATTATAGAGCTCAGTGGTACATTCCCATCCCCCAAATCCGTGCTTGGGTATCAGTGTTGAAGTGGTGACGTGTGATGGTGGCCTGTATTCTCGTTAAGGAAGTTCCCTAACACCTCTTCCCAAGTGATTTATTTTGCTTATTGCACCTTACAGTCCTCTCCTGTGCTACATAAACCCTTCCAATGTCTCCAGCTGTAAAGAAAAAATAAATAACAAAGGAAGAAGTGTTAGGGAGCTTCCTTAACCAACGGGAATATGAAGAGGTGTGGTAGGCTACATAGGAGGACTGCGGGGCCTCAGGGAACGGACTTTAAAGCCTATGGTCAGAGTGAGATAGAAAAAAAAGCATCAAAGAAGTCGTTCCTGCTGACAGATGAAGAACCTGCTCTCATGACAAGGCTCAGCAGACGCCACCAATTTGAAACCTGCCGAGAGATCATGAAATTAGTAACAGTCTTTTAATTAAACCCATTGACCCCGGGAATGTCGTTTATTTATTCTTACCATTTTCTGACTATCATTTTTACCCTTAGGTGATTTTTTTTTTTACGCGAATTTTTGTACTTCAGGGATTTTTTATTTTTACATGAGGGAATTTTTCACGAAGTGTTTTCTACTCGATTTTTTTTTTTTTTTTTTTACTTGAGGGATTTTATATTTGGAGGGGGGGGTTATTTTGAACTTGGAGACTGTACTGTTTGAGAAAAAAAAAAATGCGGTAAAGGGATAAATTAATGCTATATCTCACCTCACCAGTTAAAAAAGTCTCTCCCAAACTGAGAAAAAAGGTCTGGTAGTGCCAAGAATTAAAAAAATGTAGACGATTTAAGGAGTTACGTTTGTGAAGATGGTACCAGATACATCACTGCTCTTTGAATGTGGGAAGTTTGGCGTCTGTGCGAGTGAATATTTATGTTCTTGTGGCCTCAAACGTGAACCCAGTGGACTGCAGGCTGTAGTGGCCCTGCTGTAGTCCACCATTCTTCTTTTGGAGGACGGAGGGGGAGGGGAGAGACATTTATACAGCCAGTGAGTGGAGCTATGTGTTCTTTTAGAGGATTGGGAGGGAGTGGAGAGTTCTTTTGGAGGATTGGGAGGGAGTGGAGAGACTTTTACTGGTTATATCTGTGCCACCACGTGAAGGCACCCCTCTCCAGCGTCTGGGGGATAAACAGGCCATCTCAGACGCAAGTTAAATGTAAAAACTCGGTGAATACAGTACCTGGTTTGATGGCGAGGCAGCGGTGGGCCCTGGCGTGTGTGGGTGAGTGGATTGCGTCTCCCCACACCTCAGCATCCACCCCACGGCCATCAGTCCACACCCACACACCCCCAGCACCACTATTACCAGCACCCAGCCAGTATGTGTAGCCGCGACTCACTGGAAAGGTACCATACATTTTGACAGCCCTACATAGACTGGAAAGGTACCATACATTTTGACAGCCCTACATAGACTGACTTTACTCATTTATCTATCTGTCTCCTATCTATCTATTTCCGTCTTTCTATCTTTATCTATCTGTCTATCTATCTATTGCCAGACGCCTCAATCTCTTATAGGGTGCCCACAAAGAAACCGCCTCCATGTCGACCTGTCCCCTGCCATTTCGGTGTCTTCCCTCAACTCATATCGCCGTCTCATATACCTCTCCACTCCATCCTCCATCTCATCCTCGGTCTCCTCCTCCCTCTCCCCACTCCGCCTCACTCACATACTCTCTCCTCGTTAGTCTCTCGCTCTCCATCCTCTTCTTGGCCTAAAATTGACTTATCATGGTGCTAGTCACGAAGAAGTGCTATGGAAAGGGTGTGCAGCCAAAACAAGCCACGAAAGGGCGACAGTTTGGATCGTATTCTCTTCGATAAAGGAAACTCCCTAACACCTTTTCCTAAGCGATTTATTTTGCTTATTACTCCTTATTCTCCTCTACTATATAAATCATTCTAATACCAGCATTTTCACCATTAACATTGACATTGGTAACAACTAGCCGAATCCGAAAATAAATCGCTAAGGAAGAGGTGTTAGGGAGCTTCCTTAACCAACGAGAATATGGGCTTTGGTACATGCAGATAGATAGATGCAGATATAGGTAGATAGATATATAGATAGATAAATAAATAGATAGATAGATATAGGTAGGGAGGCAGATAGATAGATATAGAGGTAGGCAGATAGACATATACGGGTAGGCAGATAGATAGATATAGAGAGGTAGGCAGATAGATATATACGGGTAGGCAGATAGATAGATATAGAGAGGTAGGCAGATAGATATAAAGATAGGTAGACAAATAGGTAGTTAGGTAGATAGATAGTTATAGATAGATAGATAGAGGTAGGTAGGTGCATATAGACAGGTAGGTAGATACGTTTATTGAGGAAAGATTGTAATGTATTGTGTGGTGGTGTGCCGTCACCCTCTAGACAGATAGATAGATAGATAGACAGATAGATTGTGGAGGTAGGTAGGTAGATAGACAGATAGATTGTAGGTAGGTGGATAGATAGACAGATAGATATACAAAATACATCTGTTTGTTAAGGAAGGCTTGTAATGTATTTATGTACAGGTATGGTGGTGTTGCCAAGTCACCCTGTAGATAGATAGATAGATAGTCCATCTAACGATCTATCTATTTCCAGACACCTTAATCCCGTAAGGGGTGGCCACAAACAAATCGCCTTCACGTCACCCTGTCCCCCGTCATTTCACTGCCCTGTTCCCAGCTCACACCCCCCTCTCTCATATACCTCTCCACTCCATCCCTCCATCTCATCCTTGGCCTCCCCCTCCCTCTCCCCCCCTCCACCTCACTCACATACACTCTCCTCGTCAGTCTCTCACTCTCCATCCTCTCCACATGACCAAACCACCTTAGTGTGTTTCTCCTTACGCTTCCTATCACATCCACATCCACACCACAACGCTCCTTTATATCCTCATTCGTCAGCCTGTCTCTCCATGTGACTCCACAGGCTCCTCTTAAATAACTAATTTCCGCTGCTCTCACTCTTGACTTGTGTCCTTCCAACAAGGTCCAAGCTTCACTTCCATACGTTAGAGTTGGTATCACAATACTGTCATGTAGTAACTTTTTCACTTCCATGCTCACTTCCCTGTTTCTTATCACTTCTTTCAAAGAACCAGCAACCTTTCTTCCCTGTTGTACCCTTTCAAGCACTTCACCCTCCAAACCTCCATCCTTACTCATCACACTACCCAAGTACTTAAACGTACTCACATTTTCCAATTCCTCACCATCCAACCTCGCTGTACATTCACTGACTTCATCTCTCTCAAAGACCATCACTTTACTCTTCCCTACATTCACCTTTAGATTCCGTTTCTTACACACTCTCCCAAACTCATCCACCAAGCCTTGCAGCTCCCCTTCGTCTTCATTCAACAACACAGTATCATCTGCAAATAACAGTACAGGGAGTTTCCAAACACTACCCCCTCTCATTAGGGCCGCTCCAACATCCACTACCCTACCTTGTATCTCTTTTATTACCCCATCCATATACAGATTGAACAACCATGGAGACATGACACATCCCTGTTTCAACCCAACCTTCAAATAGAAAAATTCACTCAGTTCACCATCCACACGCACTGCAGCCTTCGCACCATCATACATACTCTTCACGGCATTCAACAACTTCCCATCTACTCCATATATTCTTAATACTTTCCACAATCCTTGTCTATCCACCCTGTCATATGCTTTCTCCAAATCCATGAAAGCCGCATACAACTTCTTTCCCTTCTCTAGAAACTTTTCCACTAAAGATCTAAGAATGAATATCTGATCTACACAACCTCTTCCCTTCCTAAAGCCTCCCTGTTCTTCTCCAACTAATTTCTCTGTTCTTTCTCTAACTCTGTCAATAAGTATCCTACCATACACGTTTCCTATTATACTAAGAAGACAAATGCCCCTATGATTACTGTCACGGAGTTTTTAAAAATATCACGGGTTTTTTAAAATATCACTTTTTTTTTTAAATAAATGCTGAATATTATTTAATTGATAATAATATTCAATAATATTGAAGAGCAGGGACAATGATTGTCTTCCTACATCACAATGATTACTTTACCGGTCCGCTTCGCACGATTCTCAAGAACGAGAATTTATAAACTTTCTCAACAGTACACAGCAGAGACTAATTACTCACAATGCTGAATTAGTACTGTTAGCCTCTGGAGAAAGTTACTTCACCCCTGACAATAAATAACTAATACTAATAATAATATCAGGTTCTTGCTGATGCTTAACTCCTAGGTGGCACAACGGATTTTAAGCTTAATACAACACTGGCCTAAGTACCAGTTATGAATAGCAAAACGTTTATGCAAGCTAGGAGCTATATGGGAAATAGCTTGATTATGGCGAAATGAAACAAGAGTTTACTTTACATTAAGCTCAAGAAAAAGAAGTTAAATTTATTGATTACAAAAATAAATTTAACGTTACATTTCAAATCAAATTAATGAGATCGCACTCACTCACTCACTCGAGCTAAATCCTTACGCCTAAGAAAAACACCTTAATTAAACTCTTAAGTCTAAGATAATACAAAAAGGAAATACTAGTCGATGAATGCTTTGTATCACCAAGGGTGGGAGCACTGGGCGACTGCACTAGTGGAGCTTGGGTGCTAGCTGACCTCTCACACTTCTGGCACAGGACCTCTCTCCGTCAGAGCAACAACTGGACTGCGTAAGTCGTGGGAAAGAAAAGGGGAGCACTAGGCCGCATTTTTAACGGTCGAGTGAGCGAAACGCGCCCAAAACAAATCGCTCAGCGGAAGCGCTAATGTCTCACACAGAGACGATCACGTATGACAATGAAAAATTGATTTGACAAAGCTTCCGTCCGAATGAGCGGTTAACTGAACGATACACAGTGAGTTTTCCACTAATAGTTCGTGGCTTCTCACAAAAGGGAAATGTCGCGAATTTGATTCGTGACAATTACCACACACTTCTTTTTCCCCTTTTCCTTTGTACAAGGGAATAATTATACCTGACTTCCAATCCTCCGGGACTCTACCTTCCTCCCAAGCCAATCTGCACATCTTCCACATCCATTTTACTACTATCTCTCCCCCATGCTTCAGCATTACACCACACACTCCATCAATTCTTGGGGCTTTCCCCAATTTAACTTTCTTCATTGCTTCCACAACTTCCATCCTCCTGATTTCTTCCTGTCTTCTCACCTCTCTCCTTCTCCCAGCCATTCCCCAGCCACTTATACTCGCATTACTTCCATCCTCTATATTCAACAATTCCTTTAAGTGTTCTCTCCATCTGCTCACTTTTTCTCCCTTCTCCACTAGTAATCTACCATTTTTATCTTTCACTCCCCTACTAACTTTACTGCCACCCTGTCTAACTCTCTTTACCTCTTTCCAGAACATTTTCTTACAGTCCCTCCACTTTCCACTCAAGTTCCTTCTAAATTCCTCATCCACTCTCTTCTTACTCTCTCTTACTAATCTTTTCACCTCTCTCTTCCTCTCTACATATAACTCTTTCTTCCGCCTTTCAGCTTCTTCCACACCCCTGTTTCTCATCCACTCATTATATGCTTCTTTTTTTGTGTGCCACAGCCTGTCTCACCTCTTCATTCCACCATGCTGTTCCTTGCATCCCCTTTCGTCTTCTCTTCACACCAAACACCACATCACATGCTGCACATATTTCTTCTGTAAATAGCTTGCACACACCTTCCATATCCCCCATCTGCTCCAATTCATATTTGTCCAATCGTTCCTCCACTTCTCTCTTACATTCTGCCTTTTTCTCATCCTCTTGTAACCTTTCCACTCTCCTTGCATATACTCCTTCCTCCCGTCCTTTCCTTCTTCTATTTCCCCATTTCAGTTGTACCTACCTTCATTTCTGATCACCACTTGGTGGTGGTCAGAAAGTCCACTCCCCCAACCTCTATACACTCTTGCATCCATTACACATCTTCGCATCCTTTCATCCACACACACATAATCAATCATTGCCTTCCTTTCATTCAGTTCACCACCCACCCTTCTCATCACTCGCCATGTATACCTGTGGATCATTTTATGCCTGAAGAGGGTATTGGCTATCACCAACCCCCTCCCAGCACAAATGTCCACTAACGCACTCCCATTCTCATCTATCTCAGCAGGCACACCCCACTCACCAACTATTCCATCCACCTTCACATTCCCAACTTTACCATTCATATCACCAATCAAAAACACTCTCATTCCTTCCAAACTTTTCCATGCACATTTCCACATTTGTCCAGAACTCTTCTCTCACTCTGCTTGCACGATCTTGCGTTGGCACATACACGCACACAATTGCCCACATTTGCAGTCCAACTTTCAATCTTACCCACACACAATCCTTGACCCAACTGGTAGATATACAAATGACTCACATCTGTGTTTGTTAAGGAAGGCTTGTAATGTGTTGATATGGGGTGGTGCTGCCAAGTCCCCCTGTAGCTCATTGCACTTCACCCTGGCCGCCTCCCACGCCAGCCTCTCCTCCTGATGAACGTAGAAACAGTCGCCTCCTGAACGCTGATACGGCCACACACACACTCCTGAACCAGAAAATAATAGTAGTAGTAGTTGTTGCAGTAGCATTTGTAGTTGTATGGTAGTAGTAATAGTAATAATAATAATAATAACAGTAATAGCAGCAGCAGCAGCAGTAGTAGTGGTGGTAGTAGTAGTAGTCGTAGTAATAACAACAAAGAAGTAAGGTACGGCATGGTGGGATGAAGAGGTTAAGAGAGCAGTGGAGGAAAAGAGGAAGAAGTGGCTAGAGTGGTTACAGGACAGGGGTTCAGTTGAAAGAAGAACTGAATATACTGAGAGCAAGAAGCACGTAAAGAGACTAGTGAAGAGGAAATAGAAGGAGGTAAATGATGATCTGGGAAGAAAAATGAATGCAAACTACTCTGAAAATAGGAAGTTATTCTGGAAAGAGGTGTGGAAATGTAGAAGTGACAGCGGAAAGAAATGTGATGGTGTGAATGATGCAGATGGTAGATTATTAACCCATGGAGATGAAGTGAGGACCAGATGGAAAGAATATTTTGAAAGCCTGATGAATGGGAGTAGAGAGAGCAGTGCGGCTGTAAACATGAATGGTTTTGGGGGTGTGCAGAGAAGGAATGCAGTGCCAGGAGACGTGACACTCACACAGGTGAAGAGTGCTGTGAAGCGGCTGAAAAATGGGAAAGCAGCTGGGGTTGTTGATGAGGTGTATGCAGAGATGATTAAGTGTAGTGGAGAGAGTGGAATGAAGTGTTTGTTGGAGATATGTAAGAAGGCATGGATGAGTGAAACTGTGCCAGCAGAGTGGAAAAAGGCTGTGATTGTACCCCTCTACAAAAATAAAGGTGAGCGAAATGAGTGCAAGAATTATCGTGGCATAAGTTTATTGAGTGTGGTAGGAAAGGTATATGGAAGAATTATTATGGAGAAAGTAAGAGAGATATCAGAAGTCCTAGTGAGTGATGAACAGGGTGGCTTTAGGAGTGGCAGAGGATGTGTGGATCAAATATTTGCAGTTAGACAGATAGTGGAGAAGGCTTGTGAGAAGGACCATAAGGTGTTTATGGCATTCATGGATCTGGAAAAAGAATGCGACAAAGTGGACAGAGAGGGATTGTGGAAGGTTTTGCACATGTATGGTGTAGATGGTAAGCTGGTAGGTGCCGTCAAGAGTTTGTATGATAGTAGTGAAGCACGTGTAAGGGTTAATGGGAGAAATGGAGTTCCCCCGAGCTAAGCCCTGTATTGGACTATATAGCCCCGCTAGGGTTACAGGAGCGAGCTACCACTCCCGGCATGGCAGCCCGGGCGAGGCTCGAACTCGCAATCCCCCGATTACGAGTCCGGCGGCGTAAGGGTTAATGGGCATCTAAATGAATGGTTCACGATCGGTGTGGGCGTGGAACAAGGTTATGTGATGTCCCCATGGTTGTTCGATATATATATGGATGGGTGATGAGAGAAGTAAAAACACGAGTAATGGAGAGAGGGATGGCGTTGGTAATGAATGGTGATGGATGGAATATCTCAAATTTGTTGTATGCTGATGATGCAGTACTGCTTGCAAGTACCGGACAAGAACTTGGTAGGCTAGAGCAGAGTTTTGCTGATGTCTGTGAGCGTCGTGCCTTGAGAGTAAATGTAGAAAAGAGTAAAGTGATGGTTATTGAGAGAGAAGATGACTCCCAGTGTGATGTTACAGTGAATGGAGAGAGACTGGAATTGGTGAGAGAGTTCAGATACCTGGGTACAATGATAAAGAGAGGAAATGTGCAAAAGAAGTGAAAAGCAGAGTGACACAAGAAAGGAAAGTAGCTGGTGCAATGAAAGCCTTGATAAGAAACACAGGCTTGAGTGTTGCAGCTGCACGAGGCTTACATGAAGGGGTGTTAGTGCCAACTTTAACATATGGATGTGAGACTATGGTGTGGCATGAAAATGAAAAGTCAAGAATAAGAGCAGTGGAAATGGGACTGCTGAGGAATGTATGTGGAGTGCAGAGAGTGGATAGGATATGAAATAATGTGATTCGTGAAAGTGAGGAAGTCTGTGGACACCAGAATCGAAGAGAGTGTACTGAGATGGTATGGTCATGTGGAGGGAATGGATAACAATAGTGTGGTGAAAAAGGTACAGTATATCTGAGTGAATCTGAAGGAGGGAGGAGGTGAGGTAGGCCAAGGAGAAGGTGGAGGGATATGGTGGATGAGTGTGTGAGGAAGAGAGGCATGGAAGTTGGTGAGGCTAGGGAACTGACAAGATATTGAGCTGGCTGGATGAATGTTGTGAGGAGAAGTGCATGATCAGGGATTTGGCACCCCTTTTTAACGTGGCAGTGTTCGGACTGACTCTATCGAATACGTTTATATGAAGTTTCAGAACGTTATTATTATTATTATTATTATTATTATTATTTTAGCCTATCTGATGGAGCCAGGATTCGGGGGCTTGAATGATGAGTGAATGGAGGCGTGGCCCATTGAATTGGGCAAACTCTGGCTGTCTGGTCATTGCTACTCCTCACCCTGCCCTAGGATGGGAAAGGAAGTCCGGATGATGATGATGATGATGATGACAATACTACTACTACTACTACTACTACTACTAATAATAATAATAATAATAATAATAATGATGTGTTAAAACAGACGTTGGTGATGGAGAGAGACACTTTCCTATAAAACACTGTTGTATTTGCCTTACTGTATAGCAGGAAGCTCCCTAACACATCTTCCTAAGCGATTTATTGTCGAAACTACCCATTAATATCTTTTTTTTTTTTTTTCTTGTAATATGTTTTTAGTGTCGACATAGATGGCATGAATAACACACAAAAATAGAGCAGTGAAGCTGAAGCAGGAATAAATCGGTAAGGAAGAGGTGTTAATAACCTATCTAATCACACCAGACTACCTCCGTAAAGCCCGTATTCTCGTCGGTTAAGGAAGGTCCCTAACACCTGTTCCTAAGCGATTTATTTTCTCTATAACACGGCTCTGTTCCTTCCATAGCACTTCTTCGTGACTAGCATCATTTTGTAGTGTTCATATAGGCTATACCGCACACCTTAGTGCACTTTCCTGTGGAAGCTCCCTAACACCTTTTCCTAAGCGATTTATTTTGCTTATTACACCTTGTTGCCTTCCTCTGTGTTACGTAAATCCTTCCAACATTGACATACTCTGCATAAATAATATACAAAGAATATTAACCAGACATATCCAAGAGTAAATCGCTAAGGAAGAGGTGTTAGAGGGCTTCCTTTACCAATGAAAATACGCAATGCTATGACGCAAATTCCTCCCCACTGCACTTCTTCGTGACTATATCATTTTAACTCTAACATGGCCTAAAATTGCCATCTCTCCATCATGAATGCTGAGTTCTCAATAGATTAACATAGAATACGATGCTAGTCACGAAGAAGTTTTTGTCTATCTGTCTATTGCCAGACACCTTAATCCCGTAAGGGGTGACCACAAACAAATCTCCTCCATGTCGCCCTATCCCCCACCATTTCACTGCCCTCCCCCCAGCTCACACTGCGTAAAATAAACAGCAAATTGACGGAAATGTAGGCCAAGTTAGTGTAAAAGAACTATAGCATCATATCTTAATGTTGATCCCTAGCACCTCTACCATAGCGATTTATTTTTTGGATATACCTAGTTAATATCCTTTTGTATGCAGTTTATAAGCATGGAGATATTAGATGGATTTATGTAACACGCGGGAGGAGAGTAAGGTGTAATAAGAAAATAAATCACCTAGGATAAGGTGTTAGGGATCTTTCTTACGCTACAGGAATACGTGCTGGAGAGAGGACAATTTTAGGCCAGGTCAGAGTGAAAAGGGTATAGAAGAATGAGGGTAAGGGTGAAGAGAGCATAAAAACATATAGGAAAAACACACCAAAAGAATTATTACGCTAGAAAAAATGACCCGTACTAGACTATTACGATATTGGACATGTGGAGAGGGTGGAGAGTGAGAGACTAACGAGGAGAGCGTATGTGAGTGAGGTGAAGGGGGGAGAGAGGGAGAGGGAGGCCAAGGATGATATGCAGGGATGGAGTGGAGAGGATGGAGAGCTAGAGAGTTAGGAGAGTGTATGTGAGTGAGGTGCAAGGGGGAGAGGGAGGGAGAGGCCGAGGATGAGATGAAGGGATGGAGCGGAGAGGATGCAGAACGAGAGACTAACGAGGAGAGTGTATGTGAGTGAGGTGCAAGGGGGAGAGGGAGGGAGAGGCCGAGGATGAGATGAAAGGATGGAGTGGAGAGGATGCAGAACGAAAAAAATGGGAGAAATGGAGTTCCCCCGAGCTAAGCCCTGTATTGGACTATATAGCCCCGCTAGGGTTACAGGAGCGAGCTACCACTCCCGGCACGGCAGCTCGGGCGAGGCT
Organism: Coenobita brevimanus; assembly: GCF_032717465.1. NCBI lineage: Eukaryota > Metazoa > Arthropoda > Malacostraca > Decapoda > Coenobitidae > Coenobita > Coenobita brevimanus. The sequence goes on along the minus strand of NC_137036.1, from coordinate 2,268,247 downwards.
CGAACTCGCAATCCCCCGATAACGAGTCCAGCGCGCTACCACTGTGCTAGGATGCAGAACGAGAGACTAACGAGGGGAGTGTATGTGAGTGAGGTGGAGGGGGGAGAGGGAGGGAGAGGCCAAGGATGAGATGGAGGGATGGAGTGAAATGGCTGGGGACAGGGCGACATGGAGGCGATTTGTTTGTGGCCACCACTTACGGGATTAAGGCGTCTGGCAATAGATAGATAGAATAGGACAAGGATAGCAAACAAGAAGTCAGTGAATATCAGAATATGACAAGGATAGCACCGAAGAGGTCAGGGAGAGGTATACAGCAACCATCCAGTCTGAACACTCTCGCCTCAGCAAAATAAAATAAACAGAATCATTATATTTGTCTTCTTAGTATAATAGGAAAAGTGTATGGTAGGATACTTATTGACAGAGTTAGAGAAAGAACAGAGAAATTAGTTGGAGAAGAACAGGGAGGCTTTAGGAAGGGAAGAGGTTGTGTAGATCAGATATTCATTCTTAGATCTTTAGTGGAAAAGTTTCTAGAGAAGAGAAAGAAGTAGTATGCGGCCTTCATGGATTTGGAGAAAGCATATGACAGGGTGGATAGACAAGGATTGTGGAAAGTATTAAGAATATATGGAGTAGATGGGAAGTTGAATGCTGTGAAGAGTATGTATGATGGTGCTGAGGCTGCAGTGCGTGTGGATGGTGAACTAAGTGAATTTTTCTCTTTGAAAGTTGGTTTGAAACAGGGATGTGTCATGTCTCCATGGTTGTTCAATCTGTAATTGGATGGGGTAATAAAAGAGGTACAAGGTAGGGTAGTGGATGTTGGAGTGGCCCTGGTGAGAGAGGATAGTGTTTGGAAACTCCCTATACTGTTGTTTGCAGATGATACTGTGCTGTTGAGTGAAGACGAAGGGGAGCTGCAAGGCTTGGTGGATGAGTTTGGGAGAGTGTGTAAGAAACGGAATCTAAAGGTGAATGTAGGGAAGAGTAAAGTGATGGTCTTTGAGAGAGGTGAAGTCAGTGAATGTACAGCGAGGTTGGATGGTGAGGAATTGGAAAATGTGAGTACGTTTAAGTACTTGGGTAGTGTGATGAGTAAGGATGGAGGTTTGGAGGGTGAAGTGCTTGAAAGGGTACAGCAGGGAAGAAAGGTTGCTGGTTCTTTGAAAGCAGTGATAAGAAACAGGGAAGTGAGCATGGAAGTGAAAAAGTTACTACATGACAGTATTGTGATACCAACTCTAACGTACGGAAGTGAAGCTTGGACATTGTTGGAAGGACACAAGTCAAGAGTGAGAGCAGTGGAAACGAGTTATTTAAGAGGAGCCTGTGGAGTCACATGGAGAGACAGGCTGACGAATGAGGATATAAAGGAGCGTTGTGGTGTGGATGTGGATGTGATAGGAAGCGTTATGAGGAACACACTGAGGTGGTTTGGCCATGTGGAGAGGATGGAGGGTGAAAGACTGACGAAGAGAGTGTATGTGAGTGAGGTGGAGGGGGGAGGAGGGAGGGGGAGGCCGAGGATGAGATGGAGGGATGGGGTGGAGAGGTATATGAGAGAGGGGTGTGTGAGTTGGGAGCAGGGCAGTGAAATGGAGGGGGACAGGGCGACTTGGAGGCGATTTGTTTGTGGCCACCCCAAACGGGATTTAGGCGTCTGGCAATAGGTAGATTATACAGAAGAATAAAAATGAAAAAAAAAAATAAAGAAAGAAACTCATATTTGGGCTGAGAGGGTTGTCAACAAAATCTCACCTTGATTTTTAGCACTGTCGGTAAAGTTCCCGGATGTGCGTCGTTCCGCCATCTTGTTCACTTCCTCTTTCAGATTCCTAACGTCTTCCATGATTGTTTTTAGTCCTTCAGCCTCCCCCATTCGCTGGCTGTACCCCCATGAACCTCCATCCCCCTTCAGTAAAGTCAAATTTCGCGCCAACTGCTCCATCTGGTCTTTTTGAAGTCTCTGAACATCCTGCAGGCGAGTTATGGAGTCCTGTAGGTCCGCGGTGGAGCATTCACAAGTAATTTTTGTGTCTGACGGTTTATTTTGTTTACTTTGCTGAGCGTTTTTGAATTCACATACATTTAAATTTTCTTGCTGGTTACCGTTATTTTTCTCAGCGTCTTTGGATTCAAGTGGATTCAGAAATTCTCGACTCGGAAAGCTTTCTGACTGGGATTGTCGGGTGCGTTTATTTTCCTCAGTCTCTTGGGATTCAGACACTCTAAAATTTTCCTGGTTGGGTGTGTTTTCAGGTTTATTTTCATCACCGTTTCGTATTTCACCTGTTCTCAGATTTTCTTGATTCGGTGCACTTTCACTGGCTTCCTGGATGGATTTACTTTCCTCGGGTTGGGATTTAGTCTTTTTCGAATGCTCTCCCATGTTCTTCGACTGGTTTTCTTCATTCGAGAGTTGATGGTTCGTCGTGACTTCCATGTTCGTCATTTCTCCTTGTTGGATGATGGTTGAGGTTTGATTTGCGCACTGAACTTCACTAATCTGCTTATTCTTTCCAGTTTCTTCTGTGTCTTTCCCTTCCTCTGTCTGTGTGATGCGCAGGACAGTTTTTTGTAAGTCGTTGAGCTGGATTTTAATTTGGTGTAACTGGTCAGAGAGGCTGCTGACCTGTGCGCTGAGAAAAATGATGTCCTTAGCATTTTCTCCTGATGCCGGGATGGTCTTTTGATGATCCGAGTCTTGAAAGTCCCCGTCAGAAAGATTAGACATTGCTTGAATGTTGCTTGAGTTGTGTTGGCTTGTATGTGTGTTGGCTGAGACGTTTGGCGGTTCTTCTGTGTTTTTTGAAGTATTTGGAGTTGTCTGTGAGTTGTCTGAGACCCCTTGAGCTGGTTTGCTGTTGTTTGGGTGTTCCGAAGTTGTCTGTGAGCGTTCTGGGGTTGTCTTTGTGTTGTCTGGAACCTCTGTGGTGGATTCTGTGGTATCTGGGGTTGTTTCCCTATCATTAGTGGTGTTGCCCGGCTTGGGGTTCATACCTGTACTTTCTAGAAGCGTGTTTGAGTCATTCTTGAAAGTAAGGAATGTGTGAGACTCTCCGGAGGGTTGAGACGAAGGTTTTGAAGAGGGAGAGTGCGTGAGATGGCTAGAGCTGAGTGTGTTGGTTATTGTGGCCATCTGGTGTGCCTGGCCCGCTACAACCAGCCTCAAGGTGGCCAGGGAGTCCATCAAGAGGGCCACTCGCTGCTGTACACTTTGTCCCAAGCGTGCCATTTCCCCCCTCACAACATCAACTTCCCGCGCCACGGAGTCAAGGCAGCGTTCCTGTTCGGCGCCACTTTGTAGAGTATCACGTATGTCTTGCAGTAACATCGTGGCCAAAGTTGAGTCACTGGAATTATGCCTCTTTTCCTCGACATCAGGCTGTCTGGCTTCCATCCCGGGCACCGAAGTCAGTTTAAAATCAGCTTTATTAAGGTTCCGAGCTGTTTTGAAGATGGCTGCTGGCTGACCACTCTTAACGTTCGCCTTGTGAGCTGCGTCATCATTTTCTAAAGGTTGGTTGCTCTCAAAATCCTCCCCGGAAGTCGTTTCAAAGTTTTCTATGGGTTGTCCTGTTTTCAAATCCATCTTGCCGGTTTTTTCAAGGTTTTCTGTGGGTAGTCTTGTTTTCAAATCCATCTGGTGGGTCGTTTCAAGGTTTTCTGTGGGTAGTCCTGTTTTCAAATCCATCTTGCGGGTTGCCTCAGAGTTTCCTGTGGGTGGTCCCGTTTTGTAGGTCGTGTCAAAGTTTCCTCCTGCTTTCAAATCCATCTTTTTAGCCGTTTCAAAGTTCCCTGGAGTTTGACCATTCTTATAATCCGTCTTTTGAGGTATTTGAACATTTCCTAAGGATCGGCCAGTTCTGAAATCCATCTTATCGAGAATCCAAGCATTTTCAAATTCGAATTCGGATCCAAAAACGGCTGCATGCTGGCCAGTGTTGCTCTGCGTGAGGCTCCGGGTGTTAAGAAGTGGAGGCAGGAATGACGGTCTTGGATGCGGTACGGCAGGGCGGGGAGGCAGCTGGAGGCAATGTGAGGCAGGGGTAAGGCAGGAGGCAGCCAGAATATAAAGCACAGTGACCGCCATCATTCCTCCTTGCACCTAAAACTGAAAAGGGACGTGGATGGTAAGTTTGACGGTTGTGTCGCTGTCTTTTGAATATTGTGTGTTTCTTTGGGGTTAGGTTAGGTATTTCTTTTCTTTCATTCTTTTTCTTTTTTCTCTCTCTTTTCACCGACAACTGAGATAGGAACCTTGACTGTTAGGCTGATGGTTGATGTTCGTGGGTTTGGTAAATGTTTAGGCGTTTTCCTTGACCCTAACGCCTCTTCCTTAGCGATTTATTTTTTGGATATGGCTGCTTAATGTCCTATTGAACGTTATTGATGCAGACTGTGGTGATACTGGAAGGATTTATGTAACCAAGAATAGGACAGTATGGTGTAATAAGCAAACTAAATCGCTTAGGAAAGGGTGTTAAAGAGCTTCCTTTATCGACGAGAATACCTTGTCAGTCACTTTTGGTATGGGGTAGCGGTGGTGTAATCTGAATTATGCCCGGCCCACAACCGACAGATCCCGGGTTCGATTTTGGGACAGGGTTGGGAATCCGTGGGTAGCGTCTGTGTGCACCTCCAACCGCCTATTTGCACCTCCAACTGAACTCGGGACCTGGGTGTAAATTTGACGGTTTTTCCATACTACATTCAAATTTTCAAAAACCGTATTCGCGTCTGTTAAGGATGCTCCCTAATACCTTTTCGTAAGTGGTTTATTTTGCTTATTACACTTTTACTGTCCTCTTCTGTGACAAACATATCCTCTCAACACCGGTTTTTCCACATCACATTCAAATTTTCAAATACCATATTTGCGTCCGTTAAGGAAACTTCCTAACACCTTTTCACATGTGGTTTATTTTGCTTATTACACTTTACTGTCCCGTTCTGTGACATATAAATCCTCCCAACATCGGTTTTTTCACATCACATTCAAATGTTCAAAGACCGTATTCGCGTCTGTTAAGGAAGCTCCCTAACACCTTTTCATAAGTGGTTTATTTTGCTTATTACACTTTACTGTCCTGTTCTGTGATATATAAATCCTCCCAACATCGCCATACACCGCATAAATAGCGCATAAAAGGATATTATCCAGCCATATCCAGAAATAAATCGCTAAGGAAGAGGTGTTAGGGATAGAGCCTCCTTAACCAGCATGAACACAGGCCCTTCAAGATATTGTTGTCGTTTGTTTTTTTTCTATAAATTCCAATCAGTATTTTAGCGTACACGCAAAGCCGAAATAAAGTTTTAGGTGGGAGCGCTCACCATCCACTCACTCGATGTGGTGCTGCTTTCGGGTGTCTGCCCTCTCCTCTCCTCCATCCTTCTTTCCTTCCATTCTCGTCTGTCTTTCTTTCCTTCATTGTTTCCTCTTCCTTCTGCCTGTGGGTGACTCTACACTGAGTGACAGCCAAATGGTTTCTTGTACACCAGGAAACCATTTGCTACGCTGGGTGGTAACCATATAACCAAAGTATGGCGCCTGGTGATTTAGTGCGTAATTACGGCGCTCCAATCGGATTGAGCCGGTGAAGGTTTATATCCAAGGAGTGGTTGGGGTTTATTGCTCACGTAATGCCACTCAGGGATGAGTGAGGCTGGTCACTCTCATCTTAAATGTCAGGACCAACTGCCTAGCCCCGGGCTCCTACGCTCCTCATGAGGCAATGTAGGATTGGATGATGGATGGATGGATTATTATTATTATTATTATTATTATTATTATTATTAAAAACTGAATTCACCAAAGTTTTCCAGTGACCAGTCAGTGTTATTCGTACAGGGGTGAGATACATCCTTTCCGTAGCACTTCTTCGTGACTAGCACCATATTCTACCGTTAAATTCTTGTAACTGCTCAGCATTCAAGATGGAGATGAGAATTTCGGCCAAGTTAGCGTAAAAATGCTATATTATCATCACACTTTGTAATCCGACCGTTACATATTTAAATCCACAACCGTTACGCCGGATTTTGAACTTATTAACGGCTTCCCGGATTTAAACGTTTTGTATTTGAATTTTCAGTCACTTTTGAACACCGAACAGAGATGGAAGGTGTCTGTGTGTGTGTGTGTTTTGTGTATGGATGGTGTGTGTATGTGTTGTGTGTCTGTGTGCGTGTGTGTTTTGTGTAGGGGTGGTGTGTGTGTTGGGTGTGTGTGTGTGTGTGTGTTTTGTGTAGGGGTGGTGTGTGTGTTGGGGGTGTGTGTGCGTGTGTGTGTGTGTGTGTGTGTGTGTGTGTGTGTGTGTGTGTGTGTGTGTGTGTGTGTGTTTTGTGTAGGGGTGGTGTGTGTGTGTGTGTGTGTTGGGTGTCTGTGTGTGTGTGTGTTTTGTGTAGGGGTGGTGTGTAGGTGTATTTGTGTGTGTACTAGAGACGCCTTCACGTAGTGGCACTGATGTAACAAGGTAGGATGGAGAACTGCCGGGGATGGATGATTTCAGCCTGCAGTCCACTGGGTTCACGTTTCACATGAACCCCTGCCTACAACAACAACAACAAAATCACCACTACCACCACCACTAACATAACTACTACTACTACTACTACTACTACTACTACTACGTTTATGTGGCATGAACGTGAATGTGTGTTATGTGTGAAAGGTACTGTGTGTGTGTGTGTGTGTGTGTGTGTGTGTGTGTGAGAGAGAGAGAGAGAGAGAGAGAGAGAGAGGGAGGGAGAGAGAGCAGCACCGCACACACTGACTCAGCAGGGCAGTAGGCCACACACTGACCACCACAAACCTGCCCTACCACACCTCACCACCACACCACCACCACAGTTTTACCTTACCTAACCACACCACACCACTTTTTCATCATACCCAACCACACCACACCACACCACACCACACCACACACCACATCCCACCACACCACACCACACCACACCACATCCCACCACACCACACCACACCACACCACATTTCACCGTACCTAACCAGACCACATCACCACCACACTACACCACAGCACACCAAACCTCACCACCACACCACACACACCACACCACACCACACCACATTACATCTTACCACACCAAACCTCACCACCACACCACACCACACCAAACTTCACTACCACATCACCACCGCACCACACCACACCAGCACATCACACCTCACCGTACACCACACCATACCTCACCACCACACCACACCACACCACATTTTCATCTTAACCACATCACCACTCCATCACCCCAAAGTTTTATCTTGCCTAACCCCACACCACACCATGTCAGTTCGCCACACCACACCGCACCAAATCAGTCCACCACACACCACATCATACCACACCACACCATAACAGTCCACCACACACCACACCATATCAGTTCGCCACACCACACCGCACCATAACAGTCCACCACACATCACACCACACCACACCACACCTCACCACACCATATCAGTCCACCACACACCACACCATATCAGTCCACCAACACCACACCATATCAGTCCACCACACACCACACCATACCACACAATATCAGTCCACCCCACACCACACCATATCAGTCCACCACACACCACACCATATCAGTCCACCACACACCACACCATACCACACAATATCAGTCCACCACACACCACACCGTATCAGTCCACCACACACCACACCATATCAGTCCACCACACACCACACCATATCAGTCCACCACACACCACACCATATCAGTCCACCACACACCACAACACACCACACAATATCAGTCCACCCCACACCACACCATATCAGTCCACCACACACCACACCATATTAGTCCACCACACACCACACCACACCACACCATATCAGTCCACCACACACCACACCACACCACACCATATCAGTCCACCACACACCACACCACACCACACCATATCAGTCCACCACACACCACACCAGACCACACCATATCAGTCCACCCCACACCACACCATATCAGTCCACCACACACCACACCACCCCACACCACACCATATCAGTCCACCACACACCACACCACACCACACCATATCAGTCCACCACACACCACACCATACCACACAATATCAGTCCACCACACACCACACCATATCAGTCCACCACACACCACACCATATCAGTCCACCACACACCACACCATATCAGTCCACCACACACCACACCACACCACACCATATCAGTCCACCACACACCACACCACACCATATCAGTCCACCACACACCACACCATATCAGTCCACCACACACCACACCATATCAGTCCACCACACACCACACCATATCAGTCCACCACACACCACACCATACCACACCATATCAGTCCACCACACACCACACCATACCACACCATATCAGTCCACCACACACCACACCATATCAGTCCACCCCACACCACACCATATCAGTCCACCACACACCACACCATATCAGTCCACCACACACCACACCATACCACACCATATCAGTCCACCACACACCACACCATACCACACCATATCAGTCCACCACACACCACACCATATCAGTCCACCACACACCACACCATATCAGTCCACCACACACCACACCATATCAGTCCACCACACACCACACCATATCAGTCCACCACACACCACACTATATCAGTCCACCACACACCACACCATATCAGTCCACCACACACCACACCATATCAGTCCACCACACACCACACCTTATCAGTCCACCACACCACACCATATCAGTCCACCACACCACACCACACCACACAATATCAGTCCACCACACACCACACCACACCACACAATATCAGTCCACCACACACCACACCATATCAGTCCACCACACACCACACCATATCAGTCCACCACACACCACACCATATCAGTCCACCACACACCACACCATATCAGTTCGCTACACACCACACCATATCAGTCCACCACACACCACACCATATCAGTCCACCACACACCACACCATATCAGTCCACCACACACCACACCATATCAGTCCACCACACACCACACCATATCAGTCCACCACACACCACACCATATCAGTCCACCACACACCACACCATATCAGTCCACCACACACCACACCATATCAGTCCACCCCACACCACACCATACCACACCATATCAGTCCACCACACACCACACCATACCACACCATATCAGTCCACCACACACCACACCATATCAGTTCGCCACACCACACCGCACCATATCAGTCCACCACACACCACACCTCACCACAGCACATCACCACCAGACCACATCACCACACCACACCACACCATACCACACCAAACCACATCATATCAGTCCACACACACAAACACACACACACACACACACACACACACACACACACACACACACACACACACACACACACACACACATTCCCACACTGGTTTCATTTACGAGAGAAACAGTGTTGCATATTCCAGTGATTGTGTGTGTGTGTGTGTGTGTGTGTGTGTGGAGAGAGAGAGAGAGAGAGAGAGAGAGAGAGAGAAGCTATGATAGTGTATATAATTACATGTTGAGTGTGCAATAATGTGATCTTGCTGTTATTTTTTTTGTTTTTTGTTTTTCTGTGAACTGGTTGAACAGGATATGCCGGTGTGTGTGTGTGTGTGTGTGTGTGTGTGTGTGTGTGTGTGTGTGTGTGTGTGTGTGTGTTACTGCTCCTATCTACAGTATATCTATCCTCTCTCTCTCTCTCTCTCTCTCTCTCTCTCTAACCAGTTCCAAGGAATTTCACTAGTTTCACTCCTTTAGGTGATAGAGAAAGGACCCTTCACGTGGTGGCACTGATATAACTGGGCGGGGGATCTTCCTGCAAAATCATATCACAGATACGACAAGGGCTCGCATTCTCGTCGTCCCTAACACCTCTTCCTTAGCGATTTATTTTTGGATATGGCTGGTTAATGTCCTTCTGTACGTTATTAATTTGTGGTAGGTGGTGGCGACCATCATCCACTCACTTGATGTAGTGCTGCCTACGTCTTCCTTCACCTTTATCATTCTTTTTCTGTGTCTGTCCTCCTCTCTTCCTATTTCTCACCATCATCCACTCACTTGATGTAGTGCTGCCTACTTCTTCCTTCACCTTTATCATTCATTTTCTGTCTGTCCTCCTCTCTTCCTATTTCTCACCATCATCCACTCACTTGATGTAGTGCTGCCTACTTCTTCCTTAGCCTTTATCATTCTTTTTCTGTGTCTGTCCTCCTCTCTTCCTATTTCTCACCATCATCCACTCACTTGATGTAGTGCTGCCTACTTCTTCCTTCACCTTTATCATTCTTTTTCTGTCTGTCCTCCTCTCTTCCTATTTCTCACCATCATCCACTCACTTGATGTAGTGCTGCCTACTTCTTCCTTCACCTTTATCATTCTTTTTCTGTGTCTGTCCTCCTCTCTTCCTATTTCTCACCATCATCCACTCACTTGATGTAGTGCTGCCTACTTCTTCCTTAGCCTTTATCATTCTTTTTCTGTGTCTGTCCTCCTCTCTTCCTATTTCTCACCATCATCCACTCAATTGATGTAGTGCTGCCTACTTCTTCCTTCACCTTTATCATTCTTTTTCTGTGTCTGTCCTCCTCTCTTCCTATTTCTCACCATCATCCACTCACTTGATGTAGTGCTGCCTACTTCTTCCTTCACCTTTATCATTCTTTTTCTGTGTCTGTCCTCCTCTCTTCCTATTTCTCACCATCATCCAATCACTTGATGTAGTGCTGCCTACTTCTTCCTTCACCTTTATCATTCTTTTTCTGTGTCTGTCCTCCTCTCTTCCTATTTCTCCCATCTTTCCTGTCACTTTTTATTACTCTTCTTTACAGGTGGCTTTACATTGAGTGACAAGTCCAATGGTTTCCTGTAAGCCAGGAAACCATTTACAACGCTGGGTGGTAACCATATAACCAAACCATACGTGTTCCTTGCGTGTCAACAAGTGGGTTAGTGTCTGGCAGTGTGTATGGGGATCCAGGGAGTTCATTAAGGTTAATAAAGAACCACCACTACATTTACAGCCAGTTTATAAAGAACCACCATCTGCAGTAATGTTTCCTCGACCCCCCCCCCTCAGGGAAAATACTCTCCTTCCCAGCAAACCTTCCTGTAGCATCTCATCAGCCCCAGCACGGAAAATTGTCGTGGTCTGGCCCCCTGCACGGGTCCCCTCCTTCTTCATGTGTGTATCTGCAGGCTGCTCTCCCTCGCCGTGACCTGAGGAGTTGAAGCCTCAGGTGTGACGCACGTAACTGCCGAAGCTTCATATGTCAGACTGGACAAAGTCGTCCTCCTGTTGCTGCAAACGCGTCTTGACTGGCTGGAGTGTCTGCGATGGCTCCTGCACTGCCAAGAGGAGATCCCTAATGGCATCCCGTACACTGGCTTCATGCTGACTGGAATCTCCCTCTGGAGGCTGACTTGCAAAGGATTCAGCAGCACGTACTGCATGGTGGCTGACTGTGCACCGGGGCAGCAGTGGCTGTTTTCCCCAGCTGTGGGAAATTCAAGGCCTGTAGACGGGCCTCCCAGACGTTGGTCGGCTGCGGCGGTGGTGGCTGCGCTACTTGGGCTTGAGCTGCAGTGTGTGGTGGTGCCGGGGTTGTACGTGGTTTGGGGGACTAGTGGGCCTTGTGTTCCTCTCCAGAGTTGCACCACTTGGGTGTGAAGTGTTCGACTGTCTTAATTTTTTCCGGACAGGTGCTACCTTCGTGCCTTCCAGCACAAACACGACACCTGTGTGTCGCACTACACTTCCCTGCCAGCTGCCCCCACCTGCTACAGCGGCAGCAGGCTCCAAAACAGCGTGCAGATCCCTGTGGCCTGATGAGTACTGTCCCTGGAATCTGCCCCTCTGACACAGCAACAAGCTGTGGTCTATCTTTTCATCCACAGGACATTTTCTGGAGCTTCAGGATCCTCCACCGCCCAACACACAGGTGTGTGTGGTTGGTAACAGCTTCCAGAACAACGCCATTAAATCCATGTTTAGTCAAATAATCCACAACATGGCCACTTCCCAGTCTCTTACGGATGTGTCCTACCCTCTTTGAACAATACCTCCAATTCAGGAAACTTTTGCCACAGAAACGGTCCACTTAGCATTTTGTGAGGCGGAGTGTTTACGTGTACTGTGAAGGGGGTGTTGATGGAACCTAGTGTGGGTGTGGAATATTCAGAACGGATTGAATGATTGAATATTTATTGATGTAAAGGGTAGCCCACAGAGTACTTACACAACAAAAGGAGGTGGCGGGTCTTGCCACACACCTCCTTCATCAAATACAGGTTTATACAGTCAGTGGTTAAAATAATCGTGGGCGTAGCTACCGTCCCTTTAGCAGATATCACCTGTAGTACGGTATGTGCTATGTACGTAGTGTTAATGAGTTTTAAGATATATTACATACAGGGGTGAGAAGCAGTAATATCAGCTGTAGTGTGTACCATTAAATGTATATAAATTGATAAGATGTATTACATGCAGGAGTGAGAGGTGGTAACAGAGAGGTATAGAACAGTAAGGGCGTGTGTGCCACAGGCCAAGGTGCTGACATCGCACCGGCTTCTCAGTGCGCCGTATGGGGCCGGTGAGTGATGGCAAAAAAACCAACACAACATCACTCTCCCTCTCTCTCTCTCAACTACACTACATCCTAGTTATTACTGAGACAGGCTTGTTCTGAGGGAACGGGCTTGTTCTGAGGAAAAGCAGTATCAGTGTTGCAACGAACATGTATCTTTTTTAGATCAACTGACAATGACATAGATGAATATGTTGAAACGTCTGGATATGATAAAAATGCTGTTCGTTGCAACACTGGTATTGCTTTTCCTGTATGCTAGTTATTTGTTTGTTCTTAGACAAGTCCCCGAATGGTATGTAGCCTACTAGTGTTTTCATTTTTACATACTGTAATATTAATAAAGGATTATGAATCTCCTACACAGTAGGCTATGTAGCCAAGGTAATATAATAAAGACTTCCTGACGTTTCTTCCATAAGGGTAGATAACTATGGGCCGAACTATATAGAAGAGGGACTTGGTTGTGTAGTATCTTATCTAAGGATGCTTATTTCTTTGTTGACAGGCAGGGACCTCTGTACGAAATACTGCCAAATACTCTCACAGATTCCATCCAATGTATTGAAAGCACAACTCTTGAAGTCCACTACACATGGATTCCTTCCCATGTTGGGATACCCTTTAGTGAAAAGCTGACGATTTAGCTCATTAAGCTCTGCTTCTGGATTCTCCTGATATTAGTGCTGAATATTGCTATACGTACTCGTGTGTTCAAAGCATGATTAACTCTAGCTGGTAATGCTATTTTCAGTGTGTGTGCGTGTGTGTACTTGCTTCGGCAGTACGTATTTTACATCCTCTGTGCTAAAACTATTTGCTGAAGAAAGTGTGTGGCAAGACCCACCACCTTTTTGTTTTATAAGTACTCTGTACCCTTTACTACAATAAAAATTTCAGTTCAGTGCTCTGTATCGTATCATGTAACGTATGTTGGCTAAACGACAACGTATCCCATGAGTCTCGTGTTTGTTGTTTACATGTGTGGTGCAGCAACCAGGCGCAAAAACTGCCATTGCCAAGTTAGCCTCTTTTCTGTTAGATCCAGTAATTTCCTTTTTTTCATTTAACAAAGCCTTTTAGCATCTAGAAGGAACCCATCTAAGCTGTGTAGCTTTATACACAATTCTATCGAGTTCCAACTATATCAGCATTTTTTTTTTTAGTACATTTTGAGGTTTTTATGTTAAGCAAAAGTGCCCATTTTTCATAAGTATGCTAAAATTATTAATTATGACAGAAGGATATATTAGAAATTTTTATACAAGTTTAATGGTAATTTAGTGATTTAAAAAGCTTTTGTCAAAATTCTACCTGTTTTTATAGCAAGATATGCTACATTTATGACGGTATTTGGCAACGGCGTGAGAACCTCTTCGCTCATCTCAAGACAAGGTGGGGATTTGGCGGTCATATGATCTTTTGCTCTTAAATAGGGTGATATCTGCACTTTGGGGTTTTGAAAAGAAAGGTGGGTACTGGGAAGGTATTCCTGTGTGGTGGTCATTTATATATACCTTATCATGTCTTTATTTAACCATACGTACAGTTGGTGGTCGTGTATAAAGAACTCATTGTATTCATTTCGTATTGGCTGCTTGATTTACCCAGCCACATAACCCCTCAGCAGCAGCGTAGAGAAGTGTCATTTTCCAGCCTGAAATACTGTATGTCTTGGTCCCAAATTTCTAGGTTAATTCTTCCATACCCCCAAACGTTGAAGAGGCCTACCGTAGTTTTCATAGTGACCACGCCATTTTTAACTTCCTAGCTGTTCCTTATTAAATGTAAGTACAGTATTTTGTAGTGTTTGCTGTTGACATCTTGCTATTTGTTGACACTCCTCCATGACACTTCTGTTGCAGATTTTAACTTCCTTCCCTGTGGGGTCAGTAATACCCTTACACATACGTACAGGGTAATGGGGAAAAGGTAAATATATACAAAATAATAACACTAGACTCCTGAATAATAATAATAATGAAGGGAATCTGTTTGTGGAGAGGTATATGAGAGAGGGGGTGTGAGCTGGGAGGAGGGCAGTGAAATGGCATTGGACAGGGTGACATGGAGGTGATTTGTTTGTTGCCTCCCCATACGGGATTAAGGCGTCTGGCAATAGATAGATAGATTGTTTGTTGCACAGTTTGTAGTCAACTTTCTTCTGTAATTATAAAATGTGAGATATTGTGTATAATGGAAGAGTTGAGAGGTAGGATGGGGCTGGAGTGTACTGGTGTTGTGATGAGGAGAGGTAGATTGAGATGGTTTGGGCATGTGGAGAGGATGGGGGATGTTACTTGGGTGCAGAAATTGAGAAGTGTTAATGAAAGGGGTAGGGTAGTGAGAGGTGGACTGAAAAAGACCTGGGACGAGGTCATTGAGTGTGACCTTGGGGATAAGGGACTGGATAGGGAAGCTGCCGGAGATTGAGCAGCATGTAGAGCCGCCATTAGGTGACCAAGGCCAACACATTCAAGCATGTTAGAGCCTTAAGAAAAAATAAATAAATAAAATATAAACGACTGTGGGGTCATTAATATGGTGTTAGGGCCTTGGAATATTTACCGCGGTGTACATTTTTTTCCAGTTGTAAAAATGAACAGAAGTGCATGAATTTCAGGCCATTTTCGGCATCATCCTACCCAAATACCACTTAACCTAACCTAGATTGTGTCAGTTGAGTCTAACCAAGATCAGCTTCCACTCTTATCCTTAGTGTGAGGTGTGGGGAGTGCAGTGATATGGTGGTATGGGAGTAAGGCGTCTGGCTGTAGATAGATAGATCCTTAGTTGTCAGTGGAGACCATCTTAACCCTGATTTAAAATTGAAAGACTTAATAGACCATTTCCATTCATCTGCTTGGCTGAATCAGAAGCATAATGAGGGAGGGGGAGTGAGTTGGGGAGGGCAGTCAAATACGGTAAAACCTCCATATAACGGACTTCAATAGACTAGAATTCGCTTTTATCGGACTCAAGGAGCTAGCGGACTAAATTCCTATATACTGTATTGGAAAAAGTCTGATAAAGCCAGAAGCAGTCTGGACTGCCTGACCACTTCAGCTGTGTTCACCACAATAAGGTAAATAAAAGACAAGTTTATCAGTGTACATTACAGTATTATTGTATATATTATACCATTTGATTAATGTAGTAAAGTTGTAGCACAGCACAGTACTGCAGTGGTAGTGAAAACAGTTTAAAAACCATTCATGCTATCCGGACTAATGTCTGATGTATTGGAGAAAGTCCGAGTTAGCAGGGGGAAGTCTCGATGTCACTTTTATCGGAATTTCACATTTTTCAGAGTGGCTTGGGCCCCAATTAGTCCGTTATAATGAGGTCTTACTGTAGTGGGTGACAGCGACTTGGAGGCGTTTTGTCAGCGGCCACCCTTTGCGGGATGAGGGTGTCGGGCTGCAGATAGATAAAAGAACAGAACAAAAGCATACCATCCAACCATAATGCCACACCAAGGTTTTACCGGATAAAAAATAAACACCACCAGCATAGGCGCACATTAAGGTCTCCACAATATCTCACTCATTTTTTATTTCCGGAAGAAAGATCACAGAAGGAAGTAGACTTAGAAGCCTGCACGGTATATACTGCCCTTATTACTGCTTAGGAATATGGTGTTACAATTATGGCAGCATGAGGGTGTGGCCAGACGTGATCCAGAAGACAAAATGAAGCGCTGGGTTAAGAGCCTTTGCAATATCCGAGTCTGAACGTTGGGTGGACCTCTGAGCCTCCTTTCCTCTTGTCGATCACATGTTTGGAGCAAGTGTGGCCGCACCCTTATCCAGGCAAAATTAGACCTGGGGTGTTTGGTACCCATAGCCAATGTCTTGCCCTAAAACATCAAGGACTGCCCCAGTGCCCCATACAGTCCTCTCCTTTAACTTACTGTGTGGTCAGAGGGATGGTTCCAACAATTTATTAAGGTACTGTCTGACTGAAGAGGGAGTTTGTCAAGTTTGGAGTGACTTCTATCTATCTATCAAGCCCGACGCCCTGATCCTGCAAAGGGTGGCCGCAAACAAAACGCCTCCAAGTCGCTGTGTCACCCATCATTTGACTGCCCTCCCCCTAACTGACTCCACCTTCCCTCATATACTTCTCAACTCCATCCCTCCACCTCATCCTCGGTCTCCCCCTCCCTCTCCCTCCCTCCACTTCATTGTTGAATCATATAAATCTGTCTGCTTGTCTAAGTGTTCACCCCTCCAGGAGTCTTGCAGCACAAATGTTATAGACCAAAACTGTGGTGATCTTCAAGGACACTTCCTGCTACTGTACTTTTACTTTGCAATTTGTCTTAGTTTTTCTTTACCAACGCCCTTCATGGATTTCTTTCGTTATTTTTTGAGTTTTTGAGTTTCGTTCCCCCCCCCCTCATATAGTTGGTGAATAGCTTTTAAAATACAATCATTGAACTAACTCAAAGTCAAATGGTCACCCATTACCGGATTATGGTGTCTGGCAACAGATAGATAGACAGATAGTTTATAATCCTCATCGGCACCAAGCACAGACAGACGCCATCTCGTTTTTGGCACAAAATTACCCTTATCAGGGCTGATATACCCAGACCCAACCTCAATCTTTGTAACATAACCCAAGCCAAACCTAACCCAGTCTAACCTAATTTATCCTAACCCTGTCTGTCTATCTATCTATCTATCTATCTTTATCTCTCTCTCTCTCTCTCTCTGTCTATCTGTCTATAGCCTGATGCCCTAATCCCGCAAAGGGTGGCCGCAGACAAAACACCTCCAAGTCACTCTGTCAACCCATCATTTGACTGCCCTTCCCCCAACTCACTCCCCCCTCCCTCATATACCTCTCGACTCCATCCCTCCACCTCATCCTAACCTAACCTAATGTATTTTAGATTAAACAGCAGGAGAACCCCATGCATAGAATTACCAGTTGTATTATTTTCAAGGGAGGGAGAGGCCAAGGATGAGATGGAGGGATGGAGTGGAGAGGTATATGAGAGAGGGGGGTGTGAGCTGGGAGCAGGGCAGTGAAATGGTGGAGGACAGGGTGACATGGAGATGATTCGTTTGTGGCCACCCCTTACAGGATTAAGGCATCTGGCAATAGATAGATAGATAGATAGATTATTTTCAAGCATCACAATAAACAGTGAGGGCCTCAAGACTGACCCCTGATGCACACCAACATTCATGGAAAACTCATCACTCAAATCTCCATTCACTCACCTTATGTTGATGGAGACTACCCACTAGAAGAAGAAAAACTATCCTTTCAGAACACGTCTCTAATGCAAGAGTTAACCGTTACTCCCAGTCCTTCATGTATGCAACAGGTCAGCTTTGGAACTGTCTCCCTCTGTCTGTATTTCCTACTGCCTATGATTTCCAGTCTTTCAAACACAGTGTATCCAGGCATCTCAAAATGAATGGATCTTGAATTTCCCTTTCTTATTTGCTTTTATTTTTTCGTGGAGGGAAGAATCTTGCAGGCTCCTGGTCTTTGGTTCCTTCTTCATTGCTTAAAAACAAATACACACACTATTTTATTTTCTATTTCCAGATGCCGTAATCCTATAAGGGGTGGCCACAAACAGATCGCCTCCATGTCGCCCTATCCCTCATCATTTCACTGCCCTTCCCCCAGCTCATATCCCCTCTCATACCATATCTCTCCACTCCATCCCTCCATCTCATCTGCAGCCTCCCCCCCCCCCTGCACCTCACTCACATACACTCTCCACATTAGTCTCTCGCTCTCCATCCTCTCCACATGGCCAGACCACCACAAAAATACACAGGTAAAATTAAACCCAAGGATATGAGTTTAGCGGATGAAGTGCAAGGAAGGAACATTACTTTTTTTTTTTTCTTTTATAGTGCATTGAGGACAGTTGTAAGTCAAGAAGTCACAGCGTTAATAGAATTGTGATCCCCAGTCTAACGAAGAAAATGATGCTTAATTTTGTGGAGAAGTGAGAGGGATGGAAATGAGTTACTTGTGAGGAGCTGTGTGGAGAGTCAGACAGATAAATGAGGAAGTGAGAGAGAGTGAGGTGTTAATGTGGAGGTACCGTACTGGAAGTGTTAATATTGTGGTAATCTGAGATGGTTTGGTCATGTGCAGAGATAAAAGTGTGAGAGATAATAGTACAGTACTGTAGTAGTAATGATGATGATGATAATAATAATGATGATAATAGTAGTGATGCTGTGCTGGGTGGTAACCATATAACCAACCCATATGTATTCCCTGTGTACTGACAAGTGGGTTGACGGAGAGTTAGTTCCCCTCCCTGTAAAGCATCTAACTCAAACAACCACCCCTTATGGGATTATGGCATCTGGCTATAGATTGGTAGATAGATAGATAGATGATGTTGGTGATGGTAATGTATCTTCCAGCAGTTAATTCAAGATGACCAGCGAGAGTGAGAGTGACCTGAACTGCATCATCTGCATGGAGGTGTATGAGGAGGAGTCCCATCCACCAAGAACCCTGCGTTGCGGCCACACCCTTTGTACTCCATGCCTTCGTGCCCTCCTGGACCGACCCCCAGGCGAGAGGTCCTGTCCCGAGTGCCGCCACGCCATTAAGATAACAGCGGTGGAACACGTGGCCGTCAGCTATGCTGTGCTTCGCCTCGCCAGGGCCCTAGAGCAAGCAAGACTGGGGGCATCGCCTGTGGTCACTCAGGAGTCGTGTCCAACGCACTCACGTCCCCTCACGGCACGGTGCGTATCAGGCGCTGGGAAACAGAGTGAGACAAACACTATCAATAAAAACAGGACACACAGATTCTTGTCTATACTTTAATAGAGAAATTGCTTGCTGGAACTTGGCACTTGTCTGTCTGTACCTCTGAAGGTCCTGGATATACTCCTTTCACTGTAACTTGGTGCTGTATAAAGTTCTTTCGCCTTAACTTGGCCCAGGTTTTTATCCCTTTGCAGTTTATTTCCCTTGGCTCAGTGTTTGACTAAGGCTTCAACTGTGCATCCTTTCCATAGCACTTCTTTGTGACCAGCATCACATTCTGGTGTTAGTCCCTTGTTACAGCTGAGCATTCAGTATGGGAAGATGACAGTTTTAAGCCAGGTTAGGAGAAAGGAGTGCCATTTTGTTTTTAACGGACAGAACTGAGCCACTCCCACCACTTGAATACTATACAGTACTGTCATTCACTGTTTGTTTATAAAGGCTTCAACATTCTTGCATGCATTGGCCTTGATCACCAAATGGTGGCTCTCCATCACTCCTTTGTCTCTGGCTGCCTCCCTCTTCAGTCCATTATCTCTTAGGTCACACTCAATGACCTCATTCCAAGTCTTGTTCAGTCTGCCTCTCCCAGCCCTACCCTCAACATTCACACCCCTCACCCTCCACACCCAGTTGTTGTCCTCTCCACATGCCCAAAACATCTCAGTCTACCCCTTCTCATCACAACACTAATTCTGTGCATCCAAGTCCCATCCTCCTCTCAGGTGTTCATTCACAATCCTAATCCCCCTAACCTATCATTTAAGCAGTGATTGTCCTTGGTTATTATGCTCTTTTTCGTGTAACATGTTCTAAAATTGCCATCTTCCCATCCTAGTTGTAGCAAGACACACTAGAAAATGATAACTATACTCTTTTTACTCCAGCTTGGCCTAAAACTGCCATTTCTTCATCTTAATTGCTGATTTGTAGCTTGAATGTAATGCCGGTCACAAAAAAGTGCTATGGAAATGATGTCAGTGGTAGGTGGGAGCACTCACCATCCACTAACTTGATGTAGTGCTGCTTTGGGTGTCTGCCCTTTCCTCTCTTCCATCCTTCCTCTTCTGTCTCTCTTTCCTCCATTCTTTCCTCTTTCTTCTGCCTACAGGTGACTTTACATTCCCTCTTCTGATTTCTTTCCTTCATTCTTTCCTCTTCCCTCTGCCTATTTGTAATTCTACACTGAGTGACAAACCAAATGGTTTCCTGTACACCAGGAAACCATTTACTGTGCTGGGTAGTAACCATGTAACCAAGTTCTGGCAGCTGGTGGTTTAGTGGGTAATTAAGGCGCTCCAATCGGATTGAGCTGTGTAGGTTTATATCCAAGGGATGGTTGGGGTTTATTGCTCACATAATGCCACTCAGGGATGAGTGAGGCTGGTTACTCTCATCTTAAATGTCAGGACCAACTTGCCTAGCCCTTGGTTCCTACACTTCTCATGGGGAGACATAGGATTGAATGATGGATGGATGAAATGATGTCGATGCACAATATTGTTTTCTTCTGTGACCGCAAAGGAAAAAAAAATCTGGGCCAAGTTAGAGTAAAAACAGTGTAATGAAGAAGTGCTGTGGAAAGGATGCAGTGCTCAACCATCATCCACTCACTTGATGTAGTGCTGCCTACTTCTTCCTTCACCTTTATCATATTTTTTCTGTGTCTGTCCTCCTCTCTTCCTATTTCTCCCATCTTTCCTGTCACTTTTTATTACTCCTCTTTTCTTTTCAGGTGGCTTTACATTGAGTGACAAGCCTAATGGTTTCCTGTAAGCCAGGAAACATTTACAGTGCTGGGTGGTAACCATATAACCAACCCATACGTGTTCCTTATGTGTCAACAGGTGGGCTGGGGGAGGGTTAGTGCCCCTCCCCATAAAACAACTAACTCAAAGACAAACGACCACCCCTTACAGGATTATGGCATCTGGCTATTTGTCTGTTATTTAGTTGTCGTAATATGATGTGCAATTGACAAAAATTTGGACCAAGTTCAGGCAACTGAACTAGTCTGTTTTCAGTTGATGGAACTGAGCCACTGCCATGACTTGACTCCTGTATCATGGTTAAGAATAATAATAATACTGTACTGTAATAATGTATACTATAATGATCCGATTTCAGTGTGTTGACTTGGTTGTTACCGTAACAGCAAAAACGGCACATGTAGTGCAAACTAATGTCAGAGCCGGGTACTGTACTATTAAAATGCTTTAACTTGTAGAATAAAACAATTTCCAGTTGAATTAGGCCACTGGTTCATGAATTATGACTCATTTCTGAAAATAGAAAGTGACGACATCAAGCAGAGGCCATCAAAGGTGACCTTCAAGCAAGTACACAATAATAATAAGACGAAGAATGATGATGATGATGATGACATTAATAACCATCCATCCATCCATCATCCAATCCTGTGTTGCCCCATGAGGAGCATAGGAACCCAGGGCTAGGCAAGTTGGTCTTGACATTTAAGATGAGAGTGACCAGCCTCACTCATCCCTGAGTGGCATTACATGAGCAATAAACCCCAACCACCCCTTGGATATAAACCTGCACCAACACAATCCAATTGGAGTGCCGTAATTACCCACTAAACCACCAGGCACCATAATTTGGTTATATGGTTACCACCCAGCGTATTAAATGGTTTCCTGGTGTACAGGAAATCATTTGGCTTGTCACTCAGTGTAGAGTCACCCACAGGCAGAAGGAAGAGGAAAGAATGAAGGAGAGAGACAGAGAAGGAAGGATGGAAAGAAGGAAAAGAGGAAAGGGCAGGCACCCGAGAGCAGCACTACTTTGAGTGAGTGACTCTGATGATGGTGATAATATTAATAGCAGTAACGATGATGATGATAATAATAATAATAATAACAACAACAACAATGGTAATACTAGACCTAATAGTAATAGCACTGCCATTACAGATGCACGTCAGCTCAGCGATGGGTGTGTCCTCGGTGTCAGTGCCATCCAGCCTGTACACATTTGAAGCCCGTGGGCGACGCGCTAAACGAGATGAAGCAGAAGAAGGTGTGGCGTTTATTCATTCGTTCATTTATATTTATTTTATGTGTCTGTCCTTCTCTCTTGCTATTTATCACCATCATCCACTCACTTGATGTAGTGCTGCCTACTTCCTTCACCTTTATCATTCTTTTTCTGTGTCTGTCCTCCTCTCTTCTTATTTCTCCCATCTTTCCTGTCACTTTTTATTACTCTTCTTTCCTTTTCACGTGGCTTTACATTAAGTGACAAGCCTAATGGTTTCCTGTAAGCCAGGAAACCATTTACAACGCTGGGTGGTAACCATATATTCAAAACATACGTGTTCCCTACGTGTCAACAAGTGGGTTGGGGGAGGGTTAGCGCCCCTCTCCATAAAACAACTAACTCAAAGTCAAACGGACACCCTTTATGGGATTATGGCGCCTGGCAATAGATAGGTAGATAGTTATAAATGTTGCCTTGTTTCCTCCTATGAATCCCCATTTTGAGGTTGGCCGTGGTGCAGATGATGCTTCTGTGGACTGGAAGCCAACCCAAGTACCAAAACCAGCAAGTTATAAATTAAAGACACTGTTATAGAATTAATAAACTGGTGCTGCCTTACCAACTAGAATTTTCCTCCTTCACCAAAGAACAAGGAAAACAGGTGCTGGATGTATCACTAACGATATGAATGTCTTGATTATTCTTACCAATTCCATGAAAAAAGAAAGAAAGTACACTCAAACCTCGATGTATGGCACTAAATGGGGAATCAACTTGTCCCTTACTTGAAAATGTCCCTTACATGAAAATGTCCCCTACTTGAAAATGTCCCTTACTTGAAAATGTCCCCTACTTGAAAATGTCCCTTACATGAAAATGTCCCCTACTTGAAAATGTTCCGTACTTGAAAATGTCCCTTACTTGAAAATGTCCCTTACTTGAAAATGTCCCTTACATGAAAATGTCCCCTACTTGAAAATGTCCCCTACTTGAAAATGTTCCGTACTTGAAAATGTCCCTTACATGAAAATGTCCCTTACTTGAAAATGTCCCCTACTTGAAAATGTCCCCTACTTGAAAATGTCCCTTATTTTACCGCATATAAAGACAGTCGTATTATGAAATGCAATGTTTTACGTATTTATATCTACATATCTATTGCCAGACGCCATAATCCCGTAAGGGGTGGCCATTTGACTTTGAGTTATTTGTTTTATGGGGAGGGGCACTAACCCTCCACCAACCCACTTGTTGACACATAGGGAGCATGTATGGATTGGTTATATGGTTACCACCCAGCATCGTAAATGGTTTCTTGGCTTACAGGAAACCATTTGGCTTGTCACTCAATGTAAAGCCACCTGTAAAGGAAAAAAAAGCAATAAGTAGTGACAGGAAAGATGGGAGAAATAGGAAGAGAGGAGGGCAGGCACAGAAAAAGAATGATAAAGGCTAAGGAAGAAGCAGGCAGCACTACATCAAGTGAGTGGATGATGGTCGCCACCACCTACCCCTAATGATTATGAATATTGTTTTACGGGTACTGTATAAAGAAGCATATTAATGTGTATAACCTAGACATTACGTATCATTTTTGAATGGTCTTGTCTGTTTGTCAGGTAGAATATGGAGTCCCTTAAATTCGAAATCCCTTAAATGGAGGCCCCTTAAATTGAGGTTTGAGTGTAATAGTATCGTATACGTCTCTACCCAACAGGTGCAAGAGACGGAAAAAATGATGGAACAACTGGGCCCGGTGGAGACGCAGCTGAAGAAGAAGCGAGACGACCTGACCAAGCAGCTGGAGGAAGTGGCCAAGGATCTGACCCGCCATAGCCAGCTGGTTGGCATGCTGGAGGAGTCTGAGGCCAGGGTTGTGCAGGTAATGTTGTTTGCACCCATTGGAACGGAGGGGGAGGCTGAGGATGAGATGGAGAGGTGTATGAGAGAGGGAGGGGAGGCCTAGGATATGATGGAGGGTGGAGTGTAGAGGTATATGAGAGAGGGAGGGGGAGGCTGAGGATGAGATGGAGAGGTGTATGAGAGAGGGAGGGGGAGACCAAGGATGAGATGGAGGGATGGAGTGGAGAGGTGTATGAGAGAGAGAGGGGGGGGCCTAGGTTATGATGGAAGGATGGAGTGGAGAGGTATATGAGAGGGGAAATCTGGGGGATGTGAGAGTTGGGGGGAGGGCAGTGAAGTGACAGGGGACAGGGCGACATGGAGATGATTTGTTTGTGGCCACCCCTTATAGGATTGAGGTTTCTTTGCATTAGATTGATAGGAATTGGCATGTCTTAAATGTCCTAAAAACTACAATATAAAAGTCCTGTGAATATCTCAGCTTTGTGTCAAGCATCTGAATTGTCTAAGCTAGGAAATTGGCAGCCTGGGGGAGTCTGTATCTGTCTGTCTATTGCCAGACGCCTTAGTCCCGTAAGGGGTGGCCACAAACGAATCGCCTCCATGTCGCTCTGTCCCCCTCCATTTCACTGCCCTGCTTCTAGCTCACACCCCCTTCTCTCATATCCCTCTCCACTCCATCCCTCCATCTCATCCTTGGCCTCACCCTCCCTCTCCCTCCCTCCACCTAACCTACATACACCCTCTCAGTCAGTCTTTCATTCTCCATTCTATCCACATGTCCAAACCACCTCTTGTATTTCTCCTGATCTTTTCAACCACATACACATCCACCCTACAACGTTCCTTCACTTCTTCATTCGTCAGCCTGTCCCTCCATGTCACTCCACATGCTCCTCTCAAGTAGCTCATTTCCTCTCTCGTCTTCGGAATATTAGCTAGTAGAAATGAGTGGATATAAAGGAGCGTTGTGGTGTTGATGTGGATGTGACAGGAAGCATTATGAGGAACACACTGAGGTGGTTTGGCCATGTGGAGAGGATGGAGGGTGAAAGACTGACAAAGAGAGTGTATGTGAGTGAGGTGGAGGGGGGAAGAGGGAGGGGGAGGCCAAGGATGAGATGGAGGGATGGGGTGGAGAGGTATATGAGAGAGGGGGGTGTGAGTTGGGAGCAGGGCAGTGAAATGGCGGGGGACAGGGCGACTTGGAGGCGATTTGTTTGTGGCCACCCCAAACGGGATTGAGGCGTCTGGCAATAGATAGATAGATAGAAATGACAAGTAAAAAAGGTGAAATAGTAGCTAAGTTTTTGCCCTAGATGCAGCATATCAAAGAGACCCACAAATGGTCAGAGAAGCACACCAGGCCTCTCTTAGCATAGGAGTATTAGCCAGCAGATGAAGGTGACAAATAGAAGAGGTGAAATATTAGGTACACCATAAGAGATAGAATCCTTTATGGGCAGAGAATCACACCAAGCCCCTCTTAGCATAGGAGTATTAGCCAGCAGGTGAAAGTGCCAAGTAGAGGAGGTGAAATAGGTGCACTGTATGAGAGAGAATCCTTCATGGGCAGAGAAACACACCAAGCCTCTTGTATCATAAGAATATTTGCCAGCAAGTGAAAGTGTCACATGGAGAGACAGACTGACAAATGAGGAAGTGAAGGAGTGTTGTGGTGTGAATGTGGATGTGATAGGAAGCGTTAGGAGAAACACACTGAGGTGGTTTGGCCATGTGGAGAGGATGGAGAGTGAGAGACTGACAAGGAGGGTGTATGTGAGTGAGTTGGAGGGGAGGAGAGGGAGGGGGAGGCCAAGGATGAGATGGAGGGATGGAGTGGAGAGGTATATAAGAGAGGGGTGTGTGAACTGGGAGCGGGGTAGTGAAATGGTGGGGGACAGAGCAACATGGAGGCGATTTGTTTGTGGCCACCCCTTACGGGATTAAGGCGTCTGATAATAGATAGATAGATAGACAGAAAAAAGTGACAAGTAGAAGAGGTGAAATATTAACTGCACCTTGTGAGAGACTTCTTCGTGGCCAGAGAAACACATCAAGCCTTTCATAGCACAGGAATATTGGCAAACAGAGGAAAGTGTCAAGTAGAAGAGGTGAAATATTAACTGCACCTCATGAGAGACTTCTTCGTGGCCAGAGAAACACATCAAGCCTCTCTTAGTTTAGGAATATTGGCAAGCAGAAAGTGACCAATAGAAGCATTGAAATAGTAACCAGAGTTTCTTCCCGTGCAGGCATCAACTCCCTCAATCTACACACGTGCCTACACCAACCACCAAAACAGCCTGAAGGAAGCGCTGTTGTTCGTCAATGCTCATCAGACCAACGCCACATCGCGGGTACGGGGAAGAGAGTCACCGGTCATCACCCCAGCCACACCATCACCATCACCGCCCCTTAATGCCATTATTACACCCGAGGTAAATATTTCTTCTTATCTGTATCTCATGACCTCACCATCACTACCCATTACTGTTGCTATTACACCAGTTGATTCTGTAGCTACCATATCTGTGATTTTTTTTTTTTTTTTTTTTTTATAAGAAAGAAGGAACCAAAGGCCAGGTGCCCGCAAATTGTTCCTTCCAAGGAAAAAAAAAAAGCAATACAAAAGAGCCAAATTCAAGATCCATTCATTTCGAGGTGCCTGGACACACTGTGTTCGAAAGACTGGAGATCATAGGAAGTAGGAAATACAGACAGAGGGAGACAGTTCCAGAGTTGACCTGTTGCATAAATGAAAGACTGGGAGTAATGGTTAACTCTTGCAATAGAGAGTTGGACAGATAAGGGATGAGAGTTTGTTGCTAGATGGGGACAAAGTTTGGCTTACTATTCCACCTGTGTTGACTTCACATTAATAACATTAGAGTTCATGGAGTTGATTCAGATTTGATTCCTTGGTGCATGTAAAAGTTGTAGGAGGAAGAGTAACCATAGTGGATTTATCTGAACCTTGTAGTTGAAGCCTGCTTGAGTTTCCATTCTTCCAGCTGATTGACCACCATTATGAGGAGACCTTGTGTAATAGAATAAATGATGACCCAACCCAGGAAAGTATTTAGTAACATATGAAACACAGTAACATAACAGGTGGTGGAAAGAGACACAGGCACATATTAAGTTCAACTCTGACGATCCCAGTTATCCAAGAATTCCTGGGACTACGACATCCTCATGACAACAAAGATGCCAGTTTTGTTTTGTTTCATTTATAAAGGCCCCAACATGCTTGCATACATCAGCCTTGGTCATCTAATGGTGGCTCTCCATACAGCTTGATCTCTGACATCCTCGCTATTCAAGTCCCCTATCCCTGAGGTCACACTCTATGACCTTGTCCCAGGTTTCTTTCTTTCGCCAGCCTCTTTGAGCCCTACCTCCAGTGTTCCCACGTCTCACTTTCTGCACCCAGTTGTCATCCCCCATCCTCTCCACATTCCCAAACCATCTCAGTCCACCTTGCCTCATCACAACACCAATAAACGTCAGTCCCATGTATTTCCATGTTGTTTTTCTGTGTAATTCATTGTCCTGTTTACCAGTGAAAGCAGCCTACCATTGAGTCATGTCAGCCACAAAAGTATAGTGTCATAGTGTTGTGTACTTGTAATAAATGCTGGCTGGTGTGACTAAATCTTCACTTCCAAAAACCACCACTGAGTACAAGTTCATGTGACTGTCGTAATTTGCATTTAATCACTCAGTGTAGTGCTCCTCTCGGGTGGCTGCCCTTTCCTTTCTTCCTTTCCATCCTCTTGTCCTTCTTTCATTTTTTCTTTCCTCTTCCTTCTGCCTGTGGGTGACTCTACACTAAGTGACAAGCCAAATGGTTTCCTGTACACCGGAAAACCATTTCCTATGCTGGGTGGTAACCATGTAACCAAAGTATGGCGCCTGGTGGTTTAGTGGGTAATAAAGGTGCTCCAATCGGATTGAGCTGGTGAAGGTTTATATCCAAGGGATGGTTGGGGTTTATTGCTCATGTAATGCCACTCAGGGATGAGTGAGGCTGGTCACTCTCATCTTAAATGTCAGGACCAACCTGCCTAGCCCCGGGCTCCTACACTCCTCATGGGGCAACAGAGGATTGGATGATGATGATGATGATAAATATGCATGAATGAGACTTGACTCTTTTTAATGGAAGAATATAACCTACATGTACAACCATTGATACAACTTATGTCCATAGCCAGATGCCACTAACAGATAACCTCTTTGTCAGCCTGTCCTCTCTCTTCCATCACGCTGCCTTCCCTCCAGCTCACACCACCCACATTCATAAACCTGTCAGCCTCATCTTCAGTCTTCCCCTCCAGCTCACACCCGCCATTCCTGATGATGTTAATATTCTGTATGTGTATGTAGCTGTATTCTTTCATCCCTGCCAGGCATTGAAGGAAAAGTTGAGAATAACCCAAACCTTGTATGCTGAGCGAGAGTGGCAAGGAGAGAAGAAATACGCCCGTATGCAGCTTCACGGGTCAGACCTGTGTATGCACGCGCTGACGGACAAACCACCGCCCCTAGACTCAAGCCTTATCTCGGTATGTCTACCCCTCCTCCTCCTTCGTTATATAGCTGCTCTGTCAGGCTGATCAGACCCATCAACCACAGGCAAGCAATGGCCCCTACAGGGACATCCCCTGTATTGAACTGATGTTCCCCTGTAGTTCACAGCACTTTCCACATTGAGGTGCAGGGAAAAGTGTGGAAGTTTTATCCCTGGGTGGACACTGCATTTGCATCTTCACCCAGTTAACAGGAGTATTATACTAGGCAGCACATCACCTCGTTATGTGGTTATATGGTTACCAGCCAACATTGTAAATGATGTGGGTTACAGTTACCATAGGCCTGTCACTCAGTGTAGAGTCACCTAAGAACAAGTTGGCAGCACTACTGAGTGGATGATGGTAGCCACTACCTCATCAGGTAGATAGAGGATGCAGTAAAGCAGTATATTACTTGTAGCAGAAAGACATGAGTCACTCCACTGGTGTTGGTGAGCAACTGAGTGCTGAGCAGGGCCAGGGACTGCTAAAAGAGTCTCAGGCAGGATGTAACAGCTCAGATTCATCAAATTGGTTTAAATTTTTGATGGCAAACCTTCCAGTGTACACTTAGTCAAAAAATTATTGCACAGGAAGGGACCAGTGATATAAATGATGAATGCAGTGTATGGTGTTTGCAGGTGATTACTGTGTTATTACCTGAGTGTGTATATGTTGATGGTACTGGCTAACAAATGTCTGGCGTGAGATGTCCAGGGCCTCATAAATAACACTAGAAAACTCATGCCAGTATCCTGTGTGTTATGGGAACAGCTCAGTCCGCTGGTGTGGGTGTGGATGTGGCACTGGCAACGGGATATGAATGATGCAGGATAGACTGATACCGCTAACAAAGCCGCCCCCACAACACACGAGGCATCACCGGCAGAGTGGAGTGGAGTGTTCTGTGGGCCAGCCTGTGTATGCCAACCGTATAAAAAAACTGTAATGTGAGGGAGGGGAAGACCGAGGATGAGGGGGAAGGATGGAGTTGAGAGGTATATGAGGGAGGGAGGAGTGAGCTGGGGGGAGGGCAGTCAAATGATGGGTGACAGAGCGACTTGGAGGCGTTTTGTCTGCGGCCACCCTTTGCAGGATTAGGGCGTCTGGCTATAGATAGAAAGAGAGAGAGAGAGAGAATTACTGGGGATTTGGTAATAGCCGTTGTCTCTGGTGTCACATCGTTTAGCCTGAAGTGTGCACCGATACTTTCCGATTGACTCTACACTATCTATCTATTGCCAGACGCCTCAGTCCCGTTCAGGGTGGCCACAAACAAATCGCCTCCACATCGCCCTGTCCCCCGCCATTTCACTGCCCTGCTCCCAACTCACACCCCCTTCTCTCGTATACAGTACCTCTCCACCCCATCCCTCCATCTCATCCTTGGCCTACTCCTCCCTCTCTTCCTCTCCACCTCACTCACATACACTCTCTTCGTCAGTCGTTCACCCTCCATCCTCTCCACTCGGTCAAAAAATATCAACATAAGTAGTGGACGGTTTCACATTGGACGCTGCTGCCAGTCATGTTTTTCCTTAGGTGATTATTTATGAAGGAATTGTTTACTTCGTGTGTTGCATAAAGTTCGTTCATGTTGTCTCTGTCTATCTATCTATGACCCAACGCCCTAATCCCGCACAGGGTGGCTGCAGACAAAACGCCTCCAAGTCGCTCTGTCACCCACCATTTCACTGCCCTGCTCCCAACTCACACCCGCACTGTCATATATTTCTCCACTCCATCCCTCCATCTCATCCTTGGCCTCCCCCTCACCCTCCCCCTCCACTTCACTCACACGGGTAAAATTACTAGCCATGTGCTGTCTATGTATCTATCTATCTAACTATTGCCAGATGTCTCAGTCCCATAAGGGGTGGCCACAAACATATCACCTCCATGTTGCCCTGTCCCCTGCCATTTGACTGCCCTCCCCATTTTTTTTTTTTTATTTATTTATTTATTTCATTTTTTTTAATGCAAGAAAGAAGGAACCAAAGGCCAGGACCCCCCAGGAATGTTCCCTCCAAGGAAAAACAAAAACAAGAAAACATAGCGAAATTCAAGACCCGTTCATATCATTTTGAGATGCCTGGACACACTGCATTTGAAAGACTGGAGATCATAGGCAGTAGGAAACACAGACAGAGGGAGACAGTTCCAGAGTTGACCTGTTGTACATATGAAGGTCTGGGAGTAACGGTTAATGCTAGCATTTTTGTCAATGAGATGCTGTCTGCCACGGGATGGTGACTGCTTGTTTGTGGTTGATGGGTCTGCTCAGCTTGGCAGACCAGAGTAACAGCAACAGTATCCTTTCATGAACAAGACACTGGCCTGTGCTCAGTGTCTTAACAATAGATAGATAGATAGATAGATACCGGTAGATAGCAAGATTGCAAAGACAGACAGATAAGCAGCACCTGGGTGTTAATGCTGTCTTTTTAATGTATTTCTTTATTTTATTTTATTTTTTGCAGTTTTGGTTCCTGAGACAAAAATATAAAGATGGACAGAAATCACCAGTGCATGAGAGAATTGTCTGTCTATCTGTCTCTGTGTATTGCCAGGCACCTTAATCCCGTAAGGGATGGCCACGAACAAATTGCCTCCACGTTGCCCCGCCCCCTGCCATTTCACTGCCCTACCCCCAGCCCACACCCCCCTTTCTCATACACTCGGTTGCAGTGATAGAATTACAGTAAGACCTCACTATAATGGACTGATTGGGGCCCAAACCATTCCGAAAAATGCTAATTCTGATAAAAGCAACATCTGGACTTGCCCCTGCTAACCCGGACTTTTTCTGATATATCAGACATTAGTCCGGATAGCATGAATGATTTTTAAACTGTTTTGACTACCATTGCAGTACTGTACTGTGTTACAACTTCACTACATTAATCAAATGGTATAATATATATAATAATACTGTACTGTACTGTACACTGATAAACATGTCTTTTATTTACCTTATTGTGGTGAACACAGCTGAAGTGGTCAGGCAGTCCAAACTGCTTCTGGCTTTATTGGACTTTTTCCGATATATAGGAATTTAGTCTTGTGCCAGCTGAAGTAGATGGGAATGGTAGTGCTTTGGTGGACATCTGTGCTGGTAGGGGGTTGGCAATAGCCAACACCTACTTTCAGCATAAGATGATCCACAGGAATACATGGAGGGTTATGAGGAGGATGGATGGTGAACTTGTTGAATGAAAGGCAATGATAGACTGTGTGTGTGTGGATGAACAAATGAGAAGACAAGTGTTGGATGCAAGAGTGTGGAGAGGGTGGGGGAATGGAGTCTCAGACCATCACTTAGTGATGGCCAAGGTAAAGCTGCAAAGAAAATGGTTGAAGAGACGAAGGGGAAGACAGGAGGAAACAGCTCCTGTGAGAAGAGTGGAGAAATTGCAAGACAGTGAGAAAATGGCAGAGTATAAGAGCATAGTGGAAGAAAGATTGCGAAGGTATGAGTTAGAGCAGATGGAAGGGGTGGAAGACGTATGTAAGATATTCACGGAAGAGATAGCTGCAGCGTGTGACATGGTTTGTGGAGTGAGGAGGAGATGCAAGGGTGTGCAAGGCACAGCATGGTGGAATGATGAGGTGAAACGAGCTGTGGAACAAAAGAAGAAGGCATATAGTGAATGGTTAGCGAGTAGAGGTAGGGGAGATGAGAGAGAGAAGAGAGAGGTATATGTGAGCAGGAGAAGGGAGGTTAAGAGACTGGTGAAGGAGAGTAAGAAGAAAGTGGGTGAAGAGTTTGGGAGGGATCTGAGTGTGAAATGGAGGGAGAGTAAGAAATTGTTTTGGAAGGAGGTAAAGAAAGTAAGGCAGTGTGAAAGGGGTAATAGTGGGGGAGTGAAAGATAGGAATAATAGATTGTTGGTGGAGAAGAGAGAGAAATTTAGATGGAAGGAGCACTTTGAGGATTTGTTGACTGTAGAGAGTGAGAGCAGTGCGAGTATAAGCGGTTTGGGAATGGCTGGAAGAAGAAGAGATGAGAGGAGGGAGGAAGAGATCAGTAGGGCGGAAGCAGTGGAAGCAATGAAGAAGATCATGTTGGGAAAGGCCCCAGGAATTGATGGAGTGTGTGGTGAAATGCTTAGGTATGGGGGTGAGATTGTTGTGGAGTGGATATGGAAGTTGTGTAGATTGGCTTGGGAAGAGGGAAGGGTTGCAGAGGACTGGAAATCAGGTATAATTGTTCCTTTTTACAAAGGAAAAGGGGAGAGAGAAGTATGTGGTAACCATGGGGGTATTTGCCTTCTTAGTGTGATTGCTAAAATATATGGTAGAATACTCATTGATAGGGTTAGGCATATGACAGAGGAGCTAGTTGGAGAGGAGCAAGGGGGATTTAGGAAGGGAAAAGGGTGTGTAGATCAGATATTTGTTCTAAGATGTTTTGTGGAGATGTATCTAGAGAAGGGAAAGAAAGTGTATGCTGCCTTCATGGACTTGGAGAAAGCTTATGACAGAATAGATAGACAGGGTATGTGGAAGGTATTAAGAATATATGGAGTGGAGGGGAAATTGTTGAGTGCTGTGAAGAGTATGTACGAGGGAGCTAGGGCTACGGTGCGAGTGGATGGTGAGCTGAGTGAGTTCTTTGATCTCAGTGTGGGACTGAAACAGGGTTGTGTGTTGTCTCCATGACTGTTTAATATATACATGGATGAGATTGTAAAGGAGGTGCAAGGTAGGGCAGTGGATGTGGGGGTGGCTCTAATGAATGAGGGTGAGATTTGGAAGATTCTGGTGGTGGTGTTTGCTGATGATACAGTATTGTTGAGTGAAGATGAATGGGAGTTTCAGGGTTTGGTGAATGAATTTGGGACAGTGTGTAGGAAGAGGAATCTGAAAGTTAATGTAAACAAAAGTAAAGTTATGGTGTTTGAGAAGAATGAAGTCACAGAATGTACAGTGAGGTTGGATGGTGAGGATATGGAGAATGTGAGTGCATTCAAGTATTTGGGTAGTGTGATGAGTAAGGATGGAACTTTGGGGGATGAAGTGCGTGAAAGGGTACAGCAGGGAAGGAAGGTTGTTGGTACACTGCAAGCAGTGATGAGAAATAGGGAGGTGAGTATGGAAGTTAAGAAGTCACTGCATGATAGTATTGTGATCCCTACCCTGACGTATGGAAGCGAGGCATGGACTTTGCAAGAGGGGAACAAGTCAAGAGTGAGAGCAGTGGCAATGAGCTACTTGAGAGGAGCATGTGGAGTGACATGGAGGGACAAGTTGACGAATGAAGAAGTAAAAGAATGTTGTGTGTTGGATGTAGATGTGGTTGAGAAGATATAGGAGAAATACGCTGAGGTGGTTTGGACATGTGGAGAGAATGGAGAATGAAAGACTGACTAAGAGGGTGTATGTAGGTGAGGTGGAGGGAGGGAGAGGGAGGCATAGACCGAGGATGAGGTGGAGGGATGGAGTTGAGAGGTATATGAGGGAGGGGGGAGTGAGTTGGGGGGATGGTAGTCAAATGGTGGGTGTCGGAGCAACTTGGAGGCGTTTTGTCTGCGGCCACCCTTTGTGGGATGAGGGCGTCGGGCTATAGATAGATAGTCTTGTAGCTCCTTGAGTCTGATAAAAACGAATTCCAGTCTATTGAAGTCCATTATATTGAGGTTTTACTGTAATTCATGTGGCAGTCACTGAAGCGTCATTCCCTTCTCCCCCCGAACAGTTCTGGCCACTGAGGGAGGGGTGGAAGGACGGACAGAATCAGCAGCGCGCGTTCCTGGACATAAACATTGGCGGACGAGTGGAGGGCCGAGTGGAGATCCTACTCTTCCACCGCTCTGTGAGGGCAGAGACATTTGTTGACCTGTGTGTGGGGGAGCTGGGGTACTGCTATAAAGATCTCCGGCTCAATTTCGTGGCCGGGGAGAGCAGTTCCCACGCCCAGATGATGGTTGGCCAGGAGTTTGTGGGAGAGCTTGGAACGGTTCACCCCTCAGTGTCGTACCACGTGAGTAATTACCGCGATGCGGGGCACTACAGACGGCAGGTGTTCCCCGGCCTCGTTTCAGGTGCGCCGGCTGAGGACCAGAGTTACCTAGCCACCTTCCGAATCCACATGTTCCACGCCAAAGGTCGGACGGACAATCAGGGCTTCGGTAAAGTGGAATCGGGTTTGGGTCTGATTCGCTATGCCTTCAATGAGGAGCAGGCAAAGACCTCCACTGTGGCTGACTGTGGACTTCTGTATAGAGTGTAGGTTTTGACACACACACACACACACACACACACACACTCACTCTCTCTCTCTCTCTCTCTCTCTCTCTCTCTCTCTCTCTCTCTCTCTCTCTCTTTCACACACACACACACATGGTGCTAGCATACATTTAAAACACATATATTTCTCTCCAACTGAACAGAATCCATGTTTAATCCCAACCATAACTCAACCACATAGAAAAAAACACACATAAGGGACTGAATAGGGAGGCTGCCAGAGATCAAGCAGCATGGAGAGCCGACATTAGATGACCAAGGCCGACGCATGTAAGTACGATGGAGCCTCTCTCTGTCTGCTAACTGCTCTATAACGTTGGATGCAGGCTAATGTAACAGTTAAAGGTGTGTGAACAAGGCAGACTCTCTCTCTCTCTCTCTCTCATGCTACAAGTTTGAGTAAAGGATAATTACTTCAAAATTGACAGGTGTTCCATAATTGACAAATAAATTCCTTGTTTTTTTTATTCCATTGTTCACTAAGTTTTGACAGGTAGCTATACTCTTTGTACTTTAAATTGGCGTGTGAGGAGATGGAGAACGACAGCAGGGTGTGGTTGGTGAGAGGTGTGAATGTTGAGGGTAGAGGTGTGAACTGGTGCTGTGATGAGGAGGGGTGGACTGAGATGGTTTGGGAGGAAGGATGGGACTGGAGTGTATTGGTGTTGTGATGAGGAGGGGTAGATTGAGATGGTTTGGGAGGAAGGATGGGACTGGAGTGTATTGGTGTTGTGATGAGGAGGGGTAGATTGAGATGGTTTGGGAGGAAGGATGGGACTGGAGTGTATTGGTGTTGTGATGAGGAGGGGTAGATTGAGATGGTTTGAGGGGAAGGATGGGACTGGAGTGTATTGGTGTTGTGATGAGGAGGGGTAGATTGAGATGGTTTGGGAGGAAGGATGGGACTGGAGTGTATTGGTGTTGTGATGAGGAGGGGTAGATTGAGATGGTTTGGGAGGAAGGATGGGACTGGAGTGTATTGGTGCTGTGATGAGGAGGGGTAGATTGAGATGGTTTGGGAGGAAGGATGGGACTGGAGTGTATTGATGTTGTGATGAGGAGGGGTAGATTGAGATGGTTTGGGCATGTGGAGAGGATGAGGGATGACAATTGGGTGCGGAAAGTGAGAAGTGTGAACATTGGGAGTGGGATTGCGAGAGGCAGACCAAAAGAGACCTGGGACGAGGTCATAGAGTGTGACCTCAGGCATAAAGGACTGAATAGGGAGGCTGCCAGAGATTGAGCAGCATAGAGAGCCACCATTAGGTGACCGAGGCCATCGCATTAAAGGATGTTGGAGCCTTTATAAACAAAACAATATGACGAAACGAACCATCAGTGGTAGCCTGTCCTTGGGTTCCTGTGTGTTGCTGTTTGTATATTTTTAACACGGCTCTGTAAATTGGAGGTATAATTGATTTTACGTAGAGGCTTGGTGGTGTAGTGGTTAGAATGCACCAGTCGCAGTAATGGCCTTGTGTAGAGTCAGTCCCCAAGTGGCAGCAGGAGATATTTCAGTCGTGTCATGTCACCAGGGGGTTTAGACCGGTCATCTATCTATCTGTCTATCTGTTGCCAGACGCCTTAATCCCATAAGGGATGGCCACAAACAAATCGCCTCCATGTCACCCTGTCCCCTGCCATTTCACTGCCCTGCTTCCAGCTCACACACACCCCTCTCTCTCATGTACCTCTCCACTCCATCTCTCTATCTCATCCTTGGCCTCCCCCTCTCCACCTCACTCACATACACTCTCCTCATTATTCTCTCACTCTCCATCCTCTCCACATGGCCAAACCACCTCAATGTTGCTCTTAAATTGCTCAGCCTATGGTAACCAAGGTCATATTTGCATCAGGTAAGCAAGCTCCCTAACACCTCTCCCTGACTGATTTGTTTTTGGATATGGCAGGTTAATATCCTTTTGTACATTAAATTTATGCAGTGTCTGGTGATATTGGAAGGATTTATGTAACACAGGACATTAAGGTATACATAAATCACTTAGGAAAAGGTGTTAGGGTGCAGAGTGTTGTGATGTTGGATTTATGTAATGCAGGACAGTAAGGTGTACTAAAATAAATCACTTAGGAAAAGGTGTTCAGTAGCAGAAAGTGGTGATATTGGAAGGATCTATCTAATGCAGGGCAGTAAGGTGTAATAAACAAAACAAATCACTTAGCAGAAGGTGTTAGGGAACAGAGTGTTGATATTGGAAGGATCTATGTGACAGGGCAGTAAGGTGTAGTAAACAAAACAAATCACTTAGGAGAAGGTGTTAGGGAGCTCACTTGCCAAGAATATCAGCCACTTCGTGCACCACACAGCTGGTTTAGTTATGCACAGTGTTAGGCCTGTGAGGTGTAGCCAGGATTCCTTGAGCTGGAATTATGTGTAGATGAGTGTGTGGCCCCTTTCATCTGGCATGGTGTTGATTGTTCTTAGTCTCCTATGCTTTCTCCTTCCTTGCTTCTTCCTTGGTGAGTGAGAGAGGTGATGATGATGATGATGATAATGAAGACAGTAATGATGAAGTGATGATGATGATAATGAAGACAGTAATGATGAAGTGATGATGATGATGAAAGAATGATGATGATAATGATGAATGAAGCCATGATGATGATGAATAAGTGAAGAAGTGATGATGATAATGATGAATGAAACTGTGATGATGATGATGAATGAAGAAGTGATGATGATAATGAATGCTGTTGATGATAATGATAATGATGAATGAAACTGTGATGATGATGATGATGAATGAAGAAGTGATGATA
Source organism: Coenobita brevimanus (assembly GCF_032717465.1). Classification (NCBI taxonomy): domain Eukaryota; kingdom Metazoa; phylum Arthropoda; class Malacostraca; order Decapoda; family Coenobitidae; genus Coenobita; species Coenobita brevimanus. Next base: position 2,230,361 of record NC_137036.1, on the reverse strand, counting down.
GTGAATGCTGTTGATAATAATAATAATAATGATAAAGATAAGCTTTGTATCTGTTGTAAGTTTTTATCCAGTCAAATCCACTGTTAGTCATGTAAGCGTTTATTTTGAACTGAAGCTATTTTCTGTATTATTTTGTATTCTTGTCTCTAGTACCGTAATGCATATCCGTTTTAGTCATGTTCTAAGGTCATTTCAGTTACAGTAAAATCTCAGTTATGCGTTTTAATTCAGGCAGACCATACGCTGAATGTAGTGATGCGTCAAATATTGCACAGTACGTCTCCATCGGCTCAGCGTTTGGTGTCGTGCCGGATGTTGTGTTACTATAGTCGTGGTGTGTGACTCTGAGGTGGTTGTTATCGTACCCTGGCAACCTACCATTCAAAAGTGCATCTGATTTTGTGTTTTAGACTCATATTATTCGTGTATAATATGTTCGTGTATCATCCACTCACTTGATGTAGTGCTGCCTACTTCTTCCTTAGTCTTTATCATTCATTTTCTGTGCCTGCCCTCCTCTCTTCTTATTTCTCCCATCTTTCCTATCACTTCTTATTGCTTTTCTTTCCTTTACAGGTGGCTTTACATTGAGTGACAAGCCAAATGGTTTCCTGTAAATCAAGAAATCATTTACAACGCTGGGTGGTAACCATATAACCAAATCATATGTGCTTCCTACGTGTCAACAAGTGGGTTGGTGGAGGGTTAGTGCCCCTCTCTGTAAAACAAGTAACTCAAAGTCAAACAGCCACCCCTTACGGGATTATGGCGTCTGGCAATAGATAGATAATATATTCGTGCATATTAACAAGATTCGTGTATAATATGATACGAAATGGGATGCACTTTTGAATGGTAGGTTGCCAGGGTACGATAATGACAACCTCAGAATCGTTCGCTGTGACTCTATCCATCTCATCCCTCTATCCTAACTTTCCCATGAGTAAAAGATGGAAACTAAGGATAAAATACAACAAAATAATGATACAGTACAGCGATACAGTAATACAGCGCTGGTTGGCTACTGTTTACAAGCCGATTCATACGCTTCATCTCCGAATATTGCATAGAATTATTGTTTACTTTGCATTTTAGTGCATACTGTATTCCTGAACTTTTTGCATCCAGCCTGTTGTGTTTTGGGTATAAAAGAGTCTAGGCTGAGACACACATTGGCCCCTAACACCTCTTCCTTAGTGATTTATTTTGTTGTTGGTTATTGCAGAGTATGGCAATATTAGTGGGATTTATGTAACACAGGACAGTTAGGTATAATACAAAATAAATCACTTAGGAAAAGGTGTTGGGGAGCTTCCATGATTGAAAAGAGACTCACACATTGGCCCCTAACACCTCTTCCTTAGTGATTTATTTTTTTGGCTGGTTAATATCCTTTTGTAATTGGTGCAGAGTGTGGTGATATTGGAGGGATTTATGTAACACAGAAGAGGACAGTAAGGGATAATACAAAATAAATCACTTAGGAAAAGGTGTTAGGGAGCTTCAATAACTGAAAAGAGACTCACACATTGGCCCCTAATGCCTCTACCTTAGTGATTTATTTTTGTGGTTGGTTAATATCCTTTTGAAATTGATGCAGGGTATGGTGATATTGGAGGGATTTATGTAACACAGAAAAAGACAGTAAGGTTTAATACAAAATAAATCACTTAGGAAAAGGTGTTAGGGAGCTTCCATAACTGAAAAGAGTGTGGGCTATTGTCATTATTTTTGTACACATTAATTCTCTCTCTCTCTCTCTCTCTCTCAAGTATTTTTATATTTTCTTGTGCTGTATGCTGGTGGCCATGTAATTTCTCTCTCTCTCTCTCTCTCTCTCTCTCTCTCTCAAGTCAGGAGTGAGCAAGAATTAAGTATATATTGTGCTGTAAAGGGTTAAGTGATATATGGCCATTTTGTAACCCTTTTATTTTGAGTTGGTGCCAGAGGTGCCTTCATGTGGTGGCACTTATATAACTGGGTCACTCCACTGCCTGGCTAGACAAATTCGCTCCCCGTAGTCCCCTCCCAGTCCTTTCCAGTAACCTACCAAATCCTTCCCAGTCCTTTCCAGTACCATCCCTTTCTCCCCATTCCCCTCTCAGTCTTTTCCAGTCCCCTCCCAATCCCCCCCAGTACTCTCCCTTTCTCCCCAGTCCTCCTTATCCCCCCAGTCCCCTCCCAATCCTTTCCAGTACCTTCCCAATCCCTCCCAGTGCTCTCCCTGTCCCCCTAGTCCTCCCTATTCCTCCCCCAGTCCTTCCTATCCCCCCAGTCCCCTCCCAGTCCTTTCTAGTCCCCCCAGCTTCCCCCCCCAGTCCTCCCTATTCCCCCCCCAATCCTTCCCAGTACCCCCAATTCCCCCTCCAGTTCCCTTCCAATCCCTAAAGAAGAGGATGGTGGCCTGGGAGAAGGGCAGTGTCAGTCTGTAGTCCATTGGGTTCACATTTGAGATGAACCCAGGGCAAAGCAGCTGCCATAACGAGAACCTCCAAAAAAAAAATGGTAGTGGGTGGGTTGAAGTTTGAGTATTTTATTCTATATGTTGCAGTAGGTGGGGGCGCTCACCATCCACTCACTCGATGTAGTGCTGCTCTCGGGTGTCTGCCCTTTGCTCTCTTCCATCCTTTTTCCTTCCATCCTCTTCTGTCTTTCCTTCCTTCATTCTTTCCTTGTCCTTCTTCCTATGGGTAACTTTACACTCCCTCTTCTGTCTTTCTTTCCTTCATTCTTTCCTTTTCCTTCTGCCTGTGAGTGACTCTACACTGAGTGACAAGCCAAATGGTTTCTTGTACACCAGGAAACCATTTACTACGCTGGGTGGTAACCATATAGCCAAATTTTGGCACCTGGTGGTTTAGTGGGTAATTATTGCGCTCCAGTCGGATTGAGCCGGTGAAGGTTTATATCTAAGGGGTGGTTGGGGTTGATTGCTCATGTAATGCCACTCAGGGATGAGTGAGGCTGGTCACTCTCATCTTAAATGTCGAGACCAGCTGCCTAGCCCCAGGCTTCTACGCTCCTCATGGGGCAATGTACGATTGGATGATGGATGGATGGTAAAAAAACAAAACATGATACCAGGAAATCAAGAAAATGGGGGGGAGTTTTGAGTTTTGTGTATGTAAAATGAATCTTCATGGTAGGAACTCAGAAAAATGGGAGTTGGGTGAATTTTGATTATTATATATGGTAAAAAAAGAAAAATCATGGTACCAGGAAGTCAAAAATAAAATAGGAGTGAGTTGGGGAAATTTTGAGTAATTATATATTTTAAAAAAAAATGGAAGGAAGAGTTTAAATAGAAGTGGTAGTGAGTGGGGTGAATTTTAAGTTTTATTATATATGGTGAAAAAAAAATTCTTCATGGTAGCAGGAACTTGAAAATATAATGGGAGTGAGTTGGGGGAATTTTGAGTAATTTTATATGTAAAGAGAAAAAAACATGGAAGGAAGAGTTCAAAAAGAAATGGTAGTGAGTGGGGTGAATTTTGAGTTTTATTATATATGGTAAAAAAAAGTCTTCATGGTACCAGGAACTCGAAAATAAAATGGGAGTAGGGGGAATTTTGAGTGATTTTATATGTAAAGAAAAACCATGGCAGGAAGAGTTTAAAAAGAAATGGTAGTGACTGGGGTGAATTTTGAGTTTTATAATACATGGTAAAAAATATCTTCGTGGTACCAGGAACTCAAAAATAAAATGAGATTGAGGGGTGAATTTTGATTATTTTAATATGTATAAATAATAAATAAATGGGAGCCTGGTGGTGTAGTGGTTAGCATGCCCCAGATGGAGTGATGGTGTTGTGTAGGTTTGATCCCCCAAGAGGTGACTGGAGGTGTTTACTGGAGTGCCATCAAGGGAAGCAGCCTTGTCATCCACCCCTGAACCCAGTGAACTTCTGTGTACCCTTATGTCTTGGCCTAAACTTACATCTCTACACACTGAATGATTTGTGAGATGAGATTATCAGTAGAATGCCTTGCTATGCTCTTACTTCATCATCATCTAATCCTATGTTGCCCCATGATGAGTGTAGGAGCCTGAGGCTAGGCAAGTTGGTCCTGACATTACAGATGAGAGTGACCATGCTCACTCATCCCTGAGTGGCATTACGTGAGCAGTAAACACCAACCACCCCTTGGATATAAACCTACACTGGCTCAGTCTGGTTGGAGTGCCTTAATTACCCATTAAACCATCAGATGCCATAATTTGATTATATGATAAATGGTTTCCTGGTGTACAGGAAACAACTTAGCCCTAAAATTACCGTCTCTCCACACTGAATGCTTTGTTGTGAGACAAGGTTAACAGTAGAATATGATGCTATACTCTTTTTACTTGAACTTGGCTTAAAATAGCCATCTCTCCACACTGAATGCATTGTTGTGAGAAGAGATTGACAGTAGAATATGATGCTATACTCCTTTTACCCCAACCTGGCCTAGAATCTCATCGTTTTACAGTAGAATATGATGTTATACTATTTTTACTCTAACATGGTCCAGAATTTAGTCTTTTTGCGGTTTATTTTACATACGTCAGTGGAAGAAAACGACAACACTGTGGCTGTATATAATTTCCATAGCAATTAATTATATTTGAGTTTTAATCTAGTGCTACATCTCAGCATTCAAGATGGAGAGATGGCAGTTTTAGGCAAGGTTGGAGCAAAAGTACTGTAGTTACAAAGAAGTGTCAGCACTGTAGTGTGTCTTATAAATGGAAACAAGTCTGGGCCAAGTTAAGGTGAAAGAACTATACCTTAACCTAGCCTCAGCACCCTGCACCACAGAGGGAGTCTGTGGGATTGGCTGTTACTGTTTTTTATGTATTATCTCACTCATTTACTGGCAAAAAAGTGAGACGGCCAGTAATACTTTTATATCATGTACCTAAATATACTTTTTAAATGTGTCCTGTCCCTTCATTATCCCTCTAGTCATACTTAAGCTTTTACTTGTGTCTGTCTATCTGTCAGTCTATTTATCTATCTTATCTATCATTATCTATCACCCGACGCCTTAATCCCATAAGGAGTGGCCACAAACAAGTCACCTCCATGTTTCCCTGTCCCCTGTCATAACCCTGCCCTCCCCCAGCTCACACCTTCCTTTCTCATATCTCTTCATCCCATCTTTTCATCTCATCCTCGGTCTACCCCTCTCTCACCTACCTCTCCATCTCAACTTCAGTTTCCCGCTCTCACAAATACCTCTCCACTCCATCCCTCCATCTCATCCTTGGGGGGGCGCGGTAGCACAGTGGTAGCGCGCCGGACTCGTAATCGGGAGATTGCGAGTTCGAGCCTTGCCCGAGCTGCCGTGCTGGGAGTGGTAGCTCGCTCCTGTAACCCTAGCGGGGCTATATAGTCCAATACAGGGCTTAGCTCGGGGGAACTATTTCTCCCATTCCATCTCATCCTTGGTGTCACCCTCTCTCATATACCTCTCCATCCCTCCATCTCATCCTAGGCCTTCCCCTTTCTCATATACCTCTCCACTCCATCTCCCCATATTATCCTCGGCCTCCCCCTCCCTCTCCCCCCTTCCACCTCACTCACATATACTTTATCTATAGCCAGATGCCATAATCTAGTAAGGGGTGGCAGTTTGCCTTTGAGTTGTTTTACAGGGTGGGACACTAACCCTCCACCAACCCACTTGTTGACACGTAGAGGACACATATGAGTTCGTTATATGGTTACCACCCAGTGTTGTAAATGGTTTCCTGGCTTGCAGGAAACCATTGGGCTTGTCGCTCAGTGTAAAGCCACCGGAAAAGGAAAGAAGGAGAATAAAAAGTGACAGGAAAGATGGGAGAAATAGGTAGAGAGGAGGACACAGAAAAAGAGTGATAAAGGTGAAGGAAGATGTAGATAGCACTACATCAAGTGAGTGAATGATAGTCACCACCACCTACAACCTGTGATAAATTCATTATCAATTCCAGCATCCTGCACACCCCTTGTTTGTATTCTTGTTGGTAAAGGAAGTTCCCTAGCACTTCTTCCTTAGTGATTTATTTTTGGATATGGCTGGTTAATATCCTTTTGTACATTATTTATGCAGAGTATGGCAATATTGGAAGACTTCAGATAGCACAGAAGAGGACATTAAGGTGTAATAAGCAAACTAAATAAGAAAGATACATTCCAGTTTCTGACACTCCCTTTTCCTCCGCTCATTCGTCATCCTCCATCCCATCTCATGCCTCGCGCATCATTCTCTCTCTCTCCCTCCCGGTGCACCTCTTCCATTTCATTCTTACCATTATTCTCTCCCACTGTATCTTTTTTTTTTTTTTTTTGAGAGAGGTTTGCAGAGGCCCCCACATACGATTGAGTTCCCCTTTGCCACCCCCACCTCCCTCCCCATAAATCCTCCCCTACACATAGTTTTAATATCAACATGGTTTACAGCAACAATATACAAGCGGATACTGAGGTGTAATTACAAAATAAATCGCAAAGAATGATAATTATGAAACTCCAAACTATTTGAGAATACGACCCAGTTACATTGTGGTTTGAATTTGGCGGCATGATGAGTGGCATTTCTGTAATCAGCTGCTATAGATTAAATATCAATGTTTATCGTAGTTTTCGTGAGTTTGGATCCCTTATTGGCAACCAACAGCCTACTTAACACTGTAAGGAACTTGGTATGGTGTTGAATTCTAATTGTAATGCGCATAGCCACCACCAGAGTTGTCAATCTAGCCTAAGAATTATATCATCCAAGTTCCATCTGCAACGTAGGGGCTGACAGACATTTGAAGCGTGTAATCAGTTGCCCTGCAATGACTGGAATTTTGCGAGCAATCAGCCTCAGCCGTCTCTTTGATGTAAACCTAATGGGTCATTCTTCACTGAAGAACTCTTTACAGGTTCTTCCATTTGATCCATGGATGTACTATAAAAGAAAGCGAAGGCATTATGTACTGTAATATCTACATTATCTGAACAAACCGTCCCAGCATAATTAAAACATTGTCAGTTTAGATGTATTTTTTAATTAGCTTTAGTCAGCGAGTTTTTTACGCTCAAAATTCACATAGAAGACCAAGGATTAGAAGACGACCCTCAGTCAATGTTACATCCACCAGCCGCTGGGTGAACAGGAAAATATTGTATACCTTCACAACAACAAATATTTCAGTCAAAGTTATATTCTAGATAATTTAGCACATTTTTATGACTGCAAGGCAGAGTACTTAGCATTGATGCCTATTGAGTACGCTGGGGTAATTAAGACAAAGCAATTTTTAATGAAGTCCCCATCTTCTAATTTAAACATGGTCCGCAGACAACTGAAATAGGATTTTTTTTTGTTTTATTAATTTTTGGTAGCAAGTTTAGCAACGTGTGTAAATTGTTGGCAAGGGTGTAGGTGAGGCCGAGGGAGATACAGTCATCTATAACATACACAACATAATACACAGAACGAGAAGCTAACCCCATCAGCCAATTTAGCAATTTACAGAGGAACCGGCGGTTGAAATGAGTATCTTCTGTTGTTTGTGAAATATGGTGATGCCTGGGAGACACAATAGCTCGTTCCCTCAACAACATACTCACAATGGCATTGAAGTGTTCAGAATTGTTGTCTTACAAGAGGTTGGGGTTGGCAAATCTGGTGAGTATTGTGGGAGTGTTTCGCTGGCCTTAATTAATACTGAGTCATTAGTATTTAAAGTCATAATACCTGGTAGTTACTGTCAGTTCATATTTCAGGTTCCGTAATTTTGAAAGTGTTGCAGTGGCTGTGGTAAACTGACAAGAATAGTCGTAAATTTTGGTATTATTCTATGTGTTTTAAAATAATGAACTAATACGTGGGAACGATGGTAACTTATTATGAAGTTAGTATGCTCGAAAATGTTGTTAAGTACAGTTGTGTTCAAGTCTCTAGGCCTTTTTGCTTTATTAATTTTGATATTACACTGCTTTTTTAATAGTGTTTGATGTATTTTGATTTGTTTTGAGACTTTTGGTGGGGGACAGGGTGACATGGAGGGGATTTGTTTATGGCCACCCCTTACGCAATTAAGACATCTGGTTATAGATAGATATAGATTTTTGTCAAATTTGGCCTTGCATGGGTCAAATTTGACGCGTTGCCCTCGTCCGATTTTCAACTTTTCTTTAATATTTTCTAGTAGAATTGGTCATTCTAAGAATCTTTTCTTCTATGACATTTCTCTCGCAAATTGATAATAAACGAGTTACACGCGATATGCTTCCTCCAATCACAATCACAGATTGGTATTTTTTTGTACTTACACCCAACTCAGTTGTGTGTGTTCGTTGGTGCGTGTCATTGTGTGGGTGGATAAAGCGCATGCGTAGCACATGAATCAGCCAATCACAAAGTAGAATTTCAAATACCCTACGTTAGGGCCCGCAAGATTTGAAAGTCAGTTTGTCTCCAACCATGGACTGGGAAGCCTGCAAAATTTATTACTTCACTGGTATTTCACTGTTCTACCAGCAAGAAGATAAAACTGTAGCCTTTGTGTGATCGCATGGTGTTTTACCTTCACCAGGAACAAAGTACCCAAATCAAGGCAAAAGTCTCATTTTACGTGAGGATCAGAAAATGTTGCGCTGTCGCCCGCCACCAGTTGCCGTTACAGCTACAGACGACTCTTCAGATGCAGACAAGGAACTGTAAACTGCTAGGTAAATGCATTATTTCTTATTTACACCCAGTTAGGTTAGGTTAGATGAGGTTTGGTTAATGTCATGGGGGGTCTGGGGGGCAAAGCCCCCCAGTTAGGAAGCACAGCCAGGGTTGGGGGGTCTGGGGGGCGAAGCCCCCCAGTTAGGAAACACAAACTCCCTAAGAAGCTTAAAATTATTTTCTTCCGAAGGATTCTAGTGTTTTTCGTTTGATTTTGATAACAGTTCCAGTAGGAAATCACTCCCTTTTGCGTTTTTCCCCCACCCAACACCCCGGTTTCCCACAGGTCCCCCAGTATTCCTGGGGGAGGGGGAAGAACCGCAAAAAAATATGTTTCACGTGACAACAGGCGTCCAACCTGAGTGTTTTCTGTTGTTTTTCGTGTGATTTTTGTTGATTTGGACCGGTCCTTTCCACCGGAAGTCGCTAGTGGCGTTCAACAAAAACTAGCGACTTGCGATAGAAACGAAGGTCAATATCGATCGAATCACACCAAAAACAACAGGAAACACTCAGGTTGGATAAAAAAATCGGATGAGGGCAACGTGTAAAAATGAGGAGTACGTGTAAAGTTTGGTCTTCCGGGACAAACTTTCAAATGTGAGCGGGTGAGCGGACAGAGCGTGCGCTCGTCTGTGATTGTGATTGGTGGAAGTAACTCGCATGTAACTCGTTTATTATCAATTTGCGAGAGAAATGTCATAGAAGAAAAGATTCTTAGAATGACCAGTTCTACTAGAAAATGTTAACGAAAAGTTGAAAATCGGATGAGGGTAACGTGTAAAAATTGACCCTTGCATGTAGGTAAAGTTGTATATGACATAGGTAAATAAAAACTGATCATGATACAGCATGTCAAAAAAAGCAGGCCTATTCTTCACAGATATCTACCTATCTGTCTGTCTATTTATTGCCAGACACCTTAATCCCGTTAGGGGTGACCACAAACAAATCGCTTCCATGTCGCCCTGTCCCTTGCCATTTCACTGCCCTGCTCCCAGCTCACACCTTCCTCTCATATACCTCTCCAGTCCATATCTCCATCTTATCCTTGGCCTCCCCCTCCCTCTCACCCCCAACCCTCACCACCTCACACATACACACTCCTCGTTAGTCTCTCTCTCTCCATCCTCTCCTTATGGCCATTTGCATCATGGGAAAGCAGTTGTGGTTGATGAGGTGTATGCAGAGATGATTAAGTGTAGTGGAGAGAGTGGAATGAAGTATTTGTTGGAGATATGTAAGAAGGCATGGATGAGTGAAACTGTGCCACCAGAGTGGATAAAGGCTGTGATTGTACCCCTGTACAAAAATAAAGGTGAGCAAAGTCAGTGCCAGAATTATCGTGGCATAAGTTTATTGAGTGTGGTAGGGGAGGTATATGGAAGAATTATTATAGAGAAAGTAAGAGAGATATCAGAAGTCCAAGTGAGTGATGAACAGGGTGGCGTTAGGAGTGGCAGAGGATGTGTGGATCAAATATTTGCAGTGAGACAGATAGTGGAGAAGGCTTGTGAGAAGGACCATAAGGTGTTTATGGCATTCATGGATATGGAAAAAGCATACGACAAAGTAGACATAGAAGGATTGTGGAAAGTTTTGTGCATGTCCATATCCCCTTTGGCCCTTTTCCTCACAGAACCACAAATCTCACCCTCTACTGATATATCTCCATTTTGTTTTCCTGGTTACCATCTCCTTACAAACTTCCGTAACAAGGGCGGCACCTGTTGTTATATCAAATCCCAATATGCAGTTGACACTATTTTAAACTTCACTTCTTCCAGTTTTGATTACTCGCTGTATAAACTAAATTGTTAAAATATTACCAAATATATCTGTGTAGTTTATCACTTCCCCAATGCTTCTTTGGAACCCAGTGTATTTGATTCCATATCCACACAGTTGAGTAACCTTAATCTTGCCCTTAGCATCGAAATTACCATTTTGGGTGATTTTAACATACCAAAAAACATAATGTTGAATGGTTCTTGCTTTATGCCAGGACTGACGACGCCGGTTTAGAGTGCGAGCTGTTTGCAGAATCGTTTAATCTCACCCAGCTGGTAAAGCAACCAACCAGAACACCTGATAATCCTGACCATAGTGCCTATCTCTTGGATTTATTCTTGACAAATAATCCAGATCAATACAGGATAGAGGTACTGTCACCACTTGGATCCTCTGACCACAATCTCATCAAAGCCTCTTTAGTTAACCCCCCACACCTCCCCATTCTGAACCTGTCAGGGTTGACCTGATGGCACTTTGATAGGGCAGACTGGGATGGATTTAGAAATTATCTTGCTGACATTCCATGGCAGTCTTTTTTTTCTCTAGTGATCCCAGTTCTACTCAGTCCCACATTTGTGACTTTCTAGCTGGTATGGATTTATTCATACCAAATTAACAGTTCACTAAAAGATCAAACTCTCCAAAATGGTTTGATGGCAATTGTGCCAGGGCAACAACCCAAAAGTCATTAGCATATAACTCTTACTTAAAATCAAAAACATTTGAATCACTCTCTCAATTTAAAATTGCTAGAAATCATGCAAAAGCTGTAATAAATCTAGCTAAATCAAACTTTCTTCAAAAGCAAGCAACAAAACTACGTAACAACCCTAATGACAATAGAATATTCTGGTCAACTCTCAGTTCTTTCAATAATAACTTTAACAAGTCATCATCCATTCCCCCACTAAAATCTTCAGATGGCGACATTACAAATGACCCGTGGGGGAAAGCGGATTTTTTTGCCAGTACATTTGCCAGAAACTCTACCATAGACGATACCAGCCAGAATGTTCCAGTACTAGAACTTGATTCTCCCGAAATTGCCACACTTAAAATACAGACAAGATACGTAAAATCCATCCTAGACAATTTACCTACCAACAAAGCTCCAGGCCCTGATGGAATTCCACCAATTGTTTTGAAAGTGTTCCCCTGAACTTGCCTCTGTCCTAGCTAAATTATTCTGACTGTGCATACGTACATCTTTATTCCCAAATTCATGGAAAGAAGGCAATATCCACCCAATTCCAAAGAATGGAAGTTCCTCTGACCCCTCTGATTACAGACCAATAGCTGTCACATCTTCTCTTGGCAAGGTATTTGAAACTTTAATTAATAAGCACATTGTTAAACATCTTGAATCCACCAACTTAATTAGTGATAGACAATATGGTTTTTGCCACGAAAGATCCACCATTGACCTACACAATCTCCTAACTCATACCATCCATCAATCAATTGATCTACATGGAGAAACTCCTGCAGTAGCTCTTGATATTTCTAAAGCTTTCGACAAAGTATGGCACTGTTCCCTGCTGTCCAAACTCCCTTGCTATGGACTAACATCTTTTGTTCGTTTGATTTCTTCCTATCTCAGTGACAGGAAAATAAGAGTAAAAGTAGATGATGTATATTCCAATTTCCACTCAATGAATGCTGGCGTGCCGCAGGGGTCAGTTCTGGGGCCAGCCGTATTTTTGGTTCATATTAATGATCTCTCATCCTATCTGTCACCCACAATCCCATCCACTCATATGCGGATGACTCATCACTACATAGTTCATTCACACTCAGACACCCATTAACAAAGTCTAATATCTCTACCTCTCAACTCAGTACAGCCATCTCCATAAATAAAAGACCTATCTACGATCAGTGAATGGGGACAAAACAACCTTGTCTTTTTTAATGCTAGTAAAACTAAATATATCTATCTATCTATCTATTGCCAGACGCCTCAATCCCGTTTGGGGTGGCCACAAACAAATCGCCTCCATGTCGTCCTGTCCCCCGCCATTTCACTGCCCTGCTCCCAACTCACACCCCCCTTTCTCATATACCTCTCCACCCCATCCCTCCATCTCATCCTCGGCCTCCCCCTCCCTCTTCCCCCCTGCACCTCACTCATATACACTCTCTTCGTCAGTCTTTCACCCTCCATCCTCTCCACATGGCCAAACCACCTCAGTGTGTTCCTCATAACACTTCCTATCACATCCACATCCACACCACAATGCTCCTTTATGTCCTCATTCGTCAACCTGTCTCTCCATGTGACTCCACAGGCTCCTCTTAAATAACTCATTTCCACTGCTCTCACTCTTGACTTGTGTCCTTCCAACAATGTCCAAGCTTCACTTCCATACGTTAGAGTTGGTATCACAATACTGTCATGTAGTAACTTTTTTACTTCCATGCTCACTTCCCCTGTTTCTTATCACTGCTTTCAAAGAACCAGCAACCTTTCTTCCCTGCTGTACCCTTTCAAGCACTTCACCCTCCAAACCTCCATCCTTACTCATCACACTACCCAAGTACTTAAACGTACTGACATTTTCCAATTCCTCACCATCCAACCTCGCTGTACATTCACTGACTTCACCTCTCTCAAAGACCATCACTTTACTCTTCCCTACATTCACCTTTAGATTCCGTTTCTTGCACACTCTCCCAAACTCATCCACCAAGCCCTGCAGCTCCCCTTCGTCTTCACTCAACAACACAGTATCATCTGCAAACAACAGTACAGGGAGTTTCCAAACACTATCCCCTCTCACCAGGGCCACTCCAACATCCACCACCCTACCTTGTACCTCTTTTATTACCCCATCCATGTACAGATTGAACAACCATGGAGACATGACACATCCCTGTTTCAACTCAACCTCCAAAGAGAAAAATTCACTTAGTTCACCATCCACACGCACCGTAGCCTCAGCACCATCATACAGACTCTTCACAGCATTCAACAACTTTCCATCTACTCCATATATTCTTAATACTTTCCACAATCCTTGTCTATCCACCCTGTCATATGCTTTCTCCAAATCCATGAAAGCCGCATACAACTTCTTTCCCTTCTCTAGAAACTTTTCCACTAAAGATCTAAGAATGAATATCTGATCTACACAACCTCTTCCCTTCCTAAAGCCTCCCTGTTCTTCTCCAACTAATTCCTCTGTTCTTTCTCTAACTCTGTCAATAAGTATCCTACCATACACTTTTCCTATTATACCAAGAAGACAAATGCCCCTATGATTACCACACACTTTTTTTTCCCCTTTTCCTTTGTATAAGAGAATAATTATACCTGTCTTCCAATCCTCTGGGACTCTACCTTCCTCCCAGGCCAATCTGCACATCTTCCACATCCATTCTACTACTGTCTCTCCCCCATGCTTCAGCATTACACCACACACTCCATCAATTCCCGGGGCTTTCCCCAGTTTGACTTTCTTCATTGCTTCCACAACTTCTATCCTACTGATTTCTTCCTGTCTTCTCACCTCTCTCCTTCTCCCAGCCATTCCCCAGCCACTTATACTCGCATTACTTCCATCCTGTATGTTCAACAATTCCTTAAAGTGTTCTCTCCATCTGCTCACACTTTCTCCCTTCTCCACTAGTAATCTACCATTTTTATCTTTCACTCCCCTGTTAACCTCACTTCCACCCTGTCTTACTCTCTTCACCTCTTTCCAGAACATCTTCTTACAGTCCCTCCACTTTACACTCAAATTCCTTCTAAATTCCTCATCCACTTTCTTCTTTCTCTTACTAATCTTTTCACCTCTCTCTTTCTTTCCACATATAACTCTCTCTTCCGCCTCTCAACTTCTTCCACGCCCCTATTTCTCATCCATTCATTGTATGCTTTCTTCTTTTGTGCCACAGCCTGTCTCACCTCTTGAGTCCACCACGCTGTTCCTTGCACCCCCCTCCGTCTTCTCTTCCTCCCACACACCACATCACATGCTGCACATATTTCTTTTGTAAATATCCTGCACACACCTTCCACGTCCCCCATCTGCTCCGATTCATATTTGCCCAATCGTTCCTCCACTTCTCTGTTATACTCTGCCTTTTTCTCATCCTCTTGTAACCTTTCCACTCTCCTTGCAACTACTCCTTCCTCTCGTCTTTCCCTTCTTCTATTCCTCCATCTTACTTGTATCCTAATTCTGGCCACCATCAAGTAGTGGTCAGAAAGTCCACTCCCTCAACTTTTATAAGCTCTTGCATCCATTACACATCTTCACATCCTTTCATATCACCGATCAAAACACTCTCTCATTCCTTCCAAACTTTTCCATGCACACTTCCACATTTATCCAGAACTCTTCTCTCACTCTGCCAGCAAGATCTTGCGTTGGCACATACACACACATAATTGCCCACATTTGTATTCCAACTTTCAACTTTACCCACAGAATCCTTGACCCAACTGATCCATACTGTCTTATGCTCTTCTTCCATCTTTTGCTCACAACTATATATACTCCTTCCTTTGCCCTCTCATTCTCACCTACTCCTGCACATATACCCCATCCATACTCCCATTCTCTCACACTTTCTCCTCCCCATTTTGTTTCAGTCATTCCACATACATCCACTTTTGCACCCTCAAGCACCTGGACAATCTCCCTCTCTTTCACCTCATCATTCGCTCCTCTTACATTCCACGTAGCACTAAATATATACAGTTTACTAATAGACAGATATTGCCAGATTTGTACATTACCTTCAGTGCTACTAATATTCCCAACTCTGAAAGTATTGAAATTCTTGGCATCTCACTTAACAGTGCCCTCAGCTGGACCTCTCATGTTAGATCACTTGCTAAAACCACCTCAGAGAAACGGGTTATTGTACAGAGTCCGTAACTTCTTCGCTGATGAGCAGTTGGCTATAATTTATAAGAGTCATGTGCGCTTTCAGCTTGACTATTGCTCACCCTTGTGGAACGGATTTGGAGAGGTTGCATTAAAACAACTAGACAAAATTCAGAATAAAGCTGTTAGAATTATTAACAACCCTGCCATTACTAATAAACTACCTTTCCTACAAGTAAGAAGGAATGTTGCCTCCCTTGCATTATTTTACAGATATTTTTATGGCAAATGCTCAGACGAAGTTGCGTCCATGGTGCCACCTCACCATACCTTCCCTCGTGCTACACGGGCATCTGGTAGCGGCCATGACCGGAATGTCACTCAGCCATATTGCAGAACTTCTGCCTATCAGAATTCTTTCATTCCCCGAACTGCATCTCTCTGGAACTCACTTCCCCAGAGTTGTTTCCCTCCAAACTTCAACCTACAGCTGTTCAAGTCCAACTGTTACAGATATTTTATGAACAGTGGACACCAGTAATCTGGTGTATGGATTATTTTTTTTTTTATTAATTTGTTTTTCCTTCCTCTGTTCTGTTAAAAAAAAAAAAAAAAAAAAAAAAAAAAAAAAAAAAAAAAATTGATGGTGTAGATGGTAAGCTGCTAGTTGCCATCAAGGGTTTTTATGATGGTAGTGAAGCATGTGTAAGGGTTAATGGGCATCTAAGTGAATGGTTCGTGATCAGTTTGGGCGTGCGACAAGATTGTGTGATGTCCCCATGGTTGTTCAATATATATATGGATGGGGTGATGAGAGAAGTAAAAACACGAGTAATGGAGAGAGGGATGGCGTTGGCAATGAATGGTGATGGATGGAATATCTCAAATTTGTTGTATGCTGATGATACAGTATTGCTTGCAAGTACCGGACAAGAACTTGGTAGGCTAGTGCACAGTTTTGCTGATGTCTGTGAGTGTCGTGCCTTTAGAGTAAATGTAGAAAAGAGTAAAGTGATGGTTATTGAGAGAGAAGGTGACTCCCAGTGTGAGGTTACAGTGAATGGAGAGAGACAGGAATTGGTGAGAGAGTTCAAATACCTGGGTACAGTGATAGAAAAGAGTGTACTATGTGCAAAAGAAGTGGAAAGTAGAGTGCCACAAGGAAGAAGGCCTGATAGAAACACAGGCTTGAGTGTTGCAGCTGCACGAGGCTTACATGAAGGAATGTTAGTGCCAACTTTAACATACAGATGTGAGATTATGGTGTGGCATGAAAATGAAAAGTCAGGAGTAAGAGCAGGGGAGATGGGACTGCTGAGGAATGTATGTGGAGTACAGAGAGTGGATAGGATATGAAATAATGTGATTCATGAAAGATGTGGAGTGAGGAAGTCTGTGGACACCAGAATCGAAGAGAGCGTATTGAGATGGTATGGTCATATGGAGGGAATGGATAACATAGTGTGGTGAAAAAAGTACAGTATATCTGAGTGAATTTGAACGAGGGAGAAGATGAGGCAGGTCAAGGAGAAGGTGGAGGGATATTGTGGATGAGTGTGTGAGGAAGAGAGGTTTGGAAGTCAATGAGGCTAGGGAACTGACAAGAGATCGAGCTGGCTGAATGAATGTTGTGAGGAGAAGTGCATGATCAGGGATTGGCACCCCTTTTTAACTTGACAGCATTCGGATTGACTATCAGGTAGGTACATTATATTTGAAGCTACATAACGTGGTGAATGATTTTGGCGTATCTGATAGAGCCAGGATTCCATGGGCTTGAATAATGAGTGAATGGAAGTGTTGTCCATTGAATTGGGCAAAATTGGGCTGTCTGGATGTTGCTACTCCTCACCCTGCCCTAGGGTGGGAAACGAGGTCCGGATGATGATGATGATGATGATTATGATTATATTTTTTTTTATTGTTGTATGGTGTGTGTGTGTGTGTGTGTGTGTGTGTGTGTGTGTGTGTGTGTGTGTGTGTGTGTGTTTGCTGTATATATATGAAACTAAAAAATAAATGGTATCTTTTCAGCGCTCACTCTGCAGTTCGTGAGTCATAACTTCTTGGAATATCATGACCCAACAATTGGTAAGATATCACTGTTGTGGTGATGGTTATTGTGGTGGTTGTGGTGGTAGTAGTAGTAGTTGTGGTTGTTTTAGTTGTGGTTATAATTGTAGTTGTTGTGGTTGTAGTGGTAGTTGTGGTTGTAATTGTAGTAGTTGTTGTTGTTGTGGTTGTAGTAGTAGTAGTTGTTGTTGTGGTTGTAGCAGTAGTAGTAGTAGTTCTTGTAATTGTTGTTATGATTGTAGCAGTAGTAGTAGTTGTTGTTGTAGTTGTAATTGTTGTTGTGATTGTTGTAGTTGTAATTGTTGTTGTGATTGTTGTAGTAGTTGTTGATGTAGTTGTAACTGTTGTTGTGGTAGTAGCAGTAGTTGTTGTTGTAGTAGTAGTAGTTGTAATTGTTCTTGTGATTGTAGTAGTAGCTAGTTGTGGTTGTAGTAGTAGTAGTTGTTGTCGTAGTGATTGTAGTAGTACTTGTTGTGGTTGTAGTTCTAGTAGTAGTTGTTGTAGTTGTGGTTGTAGTAGTTTTTGTTGCAGTTGTTGGGGTTATTGTAGTAGTAGTTGTTGTTGATGTAGTTGTAATTGTTGTTGTGGTTAATGTAGTTGTAGTAGTAGCAGTAGTGGTAGTAGTAGTAGAAGTAGTTGTTGTTGTAGTAGTAGAAGCAGTAGTTGTAGTTGTTGTGATTGTAGTAGTAGTTGTTGTTGTGGTTATTGTAGTAGTAGTTGTAGTTGTTGTGATTGTAGTAGTAGTAGTTGTTGTAGTTGTTGTTGTGATTGTAGTAGTAGTTGTTGTTGTGGTTAATGTAGTTGTAGTTTTGTTGTAGTAGTAGTAGTAGTTGTGATTGGAGTAGTAGTAGCTGTTGTTGTGATTGTAGTAGTAGTTGTAGCAGTAGTTGTAGTTGTGATTGTAGTAGTATTTGTGGTTGTAGTAGTTGTTGTTGTTGTTGTTGTGATTGTAGTAGTAGTAGTTGTGGTTGTAGTAGTAGTTGTAGTTGTAGTAGTAGTAGTAGTAGTATGTTTATAACTTTAATGAGTGCTGGAGATTCCTTTGCCCCATAGTCTGTTTGGGTAAGGAAGCTCCCTAACACCTTCTCTTAAGTGATTTATTTTGCTTACTTCTCTGTCTTCCTTTGTGTTATATAAATTCTTCTAACATCACATCCTTTCCAATACCTGGTACTTAACTTGCAAAATGATATTAACTGGTCATATCTAAAAATAAATCACTGAGGAAGAGGTGTTAGGGAGCTTTCATAACTAATGAAAATGCAGGCTCTTGTATGTGTGGCTGTGTGTGTGTGTTTGTGTGTGTGTATGTAATGTAGGTGTGTGTGTGTGTGTATACAGTATGTAATGTTGGTAATTATGTGTGTATGTGTATGTGTACCGTATGTAATGTAGATATGTATGTGTGGCTGTGTGTGTATAATGTAATGCAGCTATATATGTGTGTGTGTAATGTAGGTGTTTATGTATGTGTATGTGTGGCTATGTGTGTGTGTATATATAATGTATGTGTATGCATGGCTGTGTGTGTATATGTAGGTATTTATGTGTGTGTGTTTATGTGTAGCCATTGTGTGTGTGTGTGTGTGTGTGTATGTATGTATGTAATGTAGGTATATACTGTATGTGTGGCTGTATGTGTATGTAATGTAGGTGTTTATGTATGTATGTGTATGTAATGTAGGTGTTTATATGTGTGTATGTGTGGCTGTTTGTGTATATGTAATTTGTGTATGTGGCTGTATGTGTATGTAATGTAGGTATTATGTATGTTTGTGTATGTGGCTGTGTGTGTATGTAATATAGGTGTTTATGTGTGTGTGGCTCTATGTATGTGTGTAATGTGACCAAGTACTTCTATATGTATGTGTATGTGTGACTGTGTGTATGTGTGTGTGACTAGGTAAGATGTGTATGTGTAGCTGTATGTGTATGTGACTAGATACTTATGTGTATGTGACTAGGTACTCATGTATGTGTATGTGACTTGGTACTTGTGTGTATGTGTATGGGTAATATCTCCACATATGTCCATTGTGTCTGCTAATGCACAGTCGGGATCATAAATAATCACATATCCTCCAGCACCTTTTACCTCAAGCTGGCTCCTTACTGCGCAGCAAGTCACAGTGGAGTAAGAGGGGCTGAGAGGGAGGGGCCACAGAGGGAAGGAAAGGTGGGTGGGGGGATGAGGGTTGGTGTGGGGGTGAAGTGAGGGAGGACAGGGAGAGTAGGCAGGGGAGGGAGAATGAAATGGAAAGTGTTGGTCACATAATTTATTTTCTTTCAAACAGAGCGTGATAAAAAGGATTTATATAATAGCTGGTAGATAAAGCTGCATTACACCTTGTACAGCGGCGTCAGACAACAAGCTTTAGATAGGTGGTGATATCAAGGGCTGGCTCGTGAAACAAGTATACTGACGTGACAGATCAAACAATAGTGCAGAGCCAGAAGTGTCCAGCACGACACACTAGTGTCTTGTCCACCAATTTGTAACCAACAGTTTTTTGTCGGGAGAAAATATCTGAAATGCCCACCCCCACGGGAAGCCCAGGGAGGGGTGTCTCAACACCCACCTCAGGAAGGACCCACGGCCCCACACCCACCCCAGGAGGAGACCACAGGGAGGCATATGGAGAGAGTGCAAGGCCCGGGTAAGATGGGCCTAGGTTCCCCACGACCCTGCACCCCTCTTCCCCTCAACACGGCCACCAGCAGGAACGCCGTCCCGGCAGACTACATCACAGCATGGCCAGCCCTCGCCAGGATCAGGGTGGGACTCATCTTAGCACAGTCCCAAGCAGCACCACTGTGACAGCCACTGTATGCCCTTCAGCTGTTACCCCCTGCAGTCCCACGGTGATGGCCACTGTATGCACTTTGGCTGGCAAACCTGGCAGAGGCAGTCCCGCGGTGATGGCCACTGTACGCACCGGGCAGGACGTGACGACCACTGAACGCACTTCAGCTGGTAAACCAGGCAGAGGCAGACCCGTGGTGACGGCCAGTGTATGCGCTTCGGCTGTTGTCTCTAGGGCCTGTGGAACTACGGTGATGGCCACTGTATGCACAGGGAAGGGACGGCCACTGTACGTCCTTCGTCCACTGCCCTTGAGACTAACCCTTTGGAGGAAGTCCCTGGCTCGGCCCACCACCCATCCAGAGGCCGTATGGGATGCTGCTCTCTCTCTCCCCACAGGTGCAGCCCCCCAGAGGAGTTGCAGCTGGAGGAGCTGTGGTGAGGGCCCATCACGAGCCTGGGGATCCACGCCCTGCAGCCAGGCCCCGGATGACACTCTCCACGGATGGACTCCATGAGGAAGGGACGCCACAGGCAGCTCCTGATGGCGGCTCGACCCTGCAGAGACCGCAACCCCCAGACACACAGGGGCACCCCTACGGCTCCGGGGCGTGACCTCCCCAGTCTCACCTGCAGACGACCCTCCTCCAGGAGCAGGCAGAGGCAAGCATGCCTGCCGGCCCTGTTCGGTCCCAGTCCAGAGGGCTGACTTCCCCATTAAGGCCCCATCAGGGAAGGGCCTCCCTCCACGCCGACCAGCAGCCCTGTCCAGACGACACCGCCTCCGGCAGCAGTCCCGTGCCTCCTATGGGAAGGCACACCTGACGAGCTACCTCCCACGCCCGGGCGCCACCTATAAGCAGCCCAGACCCACAGCAGCCCGGGCCAGAGCCTACCAGCCTGATTATGTCCCCTTAACCTGTATATGTGTATTGTTGTTGTTGTTGTTGTACTGTACAGACTGTAACTAAGGTAATATACGTGTAAGGTTGGTCAGCCGAGTTTTTATGCCCTGTTCCCCTTGTTGTGTATTCTAGTTCCAGTCTCAAAAGAGAACCCCGGCTCAGTAGCTAATGTTCTAAGGACGAGAGGTCGACCTAAGAACACCTAGCATAACAGTATCATTGTGTGGGAATGAGAGGGTGTTGGGGTTGTTGGATGTCTCTTCAAACCCATACCAGCATAGAGTCCAAACAACAGATTATGAGAGATATTGTTATTATATCCACCCATGTGCATAGACATCAGAGTTATTTACCTTTTATGCACAGATATTTTAAACAGTCTTTTCATATCGGTCATAAAATAATTGACATGATGGTGACTGTATAGAGGGAGTGTATACTGAGAGGATGATCATATTTACTATGGACACAGCCACAGTCCAAGTATACAATATTAAGTATACAATATTACCTAGACTTGTGGACACAGCCATGTCAGAGGCTGCATATGATATTTAGTTCCAAATATTAATTACGTGTAAGGGTAGAGGATGTTTCTTACACAAACATTAGGGAAGTTGAAGCCATCCATAGTCCATACTGGATCAGAAGTCAAAATACACGGATAAACACAAATATCTTGCTCTGCACTAATGTTTGATCTGTCACGTCAGTATATTTCTCACACGAACCAGCCCTTGATATCACCACCTATCTAAAGCTTGTTATCTGACGCCGCTGTACAAGGTGTAATGCAGCTTTATCTACGAACTATTAACTCCTTCATATCATGCCCTGAATGAAGGAAAATAGACAAATTATGTGACCACAACTTCACATTTCATTCTCCCTGCCCTACCTACCCTCCCTCCCCTCCCTCACTCCACCCTCACACCATCGCTTGTCCCCCCACTCACCTTTCCTTTCTCTCTCTCTCTCTCTCTCTTCCTCTTCCCTCCCCTGCCTACCCTCCCTCACTCCAGCCCCACACCATCGCTCATCCCCACACCCACCTTTCCTCTCTCTCTCTCTCGGCCCCTCTTACTCCACTGTGACTTGCCACACATAAAGGAGCCACCCTGAGGCATGGGGTACAGGAGGATAGGTGATTATTTATGACCACGACTGTATGTGTAATCTGACTACTGGTGTGTGTGTGTGTGTGTGTGTGTGTGTGTGTGTGTGTGTGTGTGTGTGTGTGTGCCACGACTACATATGTACATTTAATATTGACCCTGTGTTTTCAGAGGATGCATATCAGCGGCAGGCGGTGATAGATGGCGAACCAGCCCTATTGGACATCCTGGATACTGCTGGACAGGTTACTACTACCCTAGTTTAATAGACTTGTTTATCTATCTGTCTATCTATCTATCTATCTGTCTGCCTGTCCATTTGTCTGTCTATCTGTCTATCTATCTATCTATCTGTCTGCCTGTTCATTTGTCTGTCTATCTGTCTATCTATCTATCTATCTATGTCTGTCTGTCTGTCTGTCTTTATATCTATCTATCTATCTGTGTCTATCCATCTATTTCTCTCTCTCTCTCTCTCTCTGGAAGGGGTGACCACAGATTACGTCCCTATCACCTTCTCTTTTGCCATTTAGCCACCCTCCCTCCAGCACACGCAACCTCCTTCTCATCCTCAGCCTCCCTCTGCTCTTGTTTCCATCCATCTTACAAATACAGTTCTTTCTACACCTCTCCACCCTATCCCTCCATCTCAATCCTTGGTCTCCCTCTCCCCCCTCTCTCCATCTACCTCATACACACACTCTCCCAGTCAGTCTTCTTTACCCCTCCCCCCTCTCTCTCTCTCTCTCTCTCTCTCTCTCTCTCTCTCTCTCTCACACACACACACACACACACACACACACACACACACACACACACACTCACACACACACACACATTCCTTGTCAGCCTTCTCCACCTCACACACACACACACACACACCAGTATTTTCTTATCAGTAAAGGCGATTTGAAGTATCTAATTGTATTATCATCGGCAACTCATTCTTCTTACCTGAGTCACTTTTGATAACAGGATTTGGAGAGACTGCAGTGGCTAGAGATTTGAGAGAGAGAGAGAGAGAGAGAGAGAGAGACCTTTTCTTTCTTTCTTTCTTTCTATCTTTTTTTTTTTTTTTTTTTTTTTTTTTTTTTTTTTTTTTTTTTTGGGCGGGTGAAAGTTTGATTTTTATTATAGTATTTTATTTTTCGTTGTTGTTGTTGTCATTGTTGTTGTTGTTGTTATCACTTATCATCATCATTATCATCATCATCATCACTGTCATCATTATTATTATTATCATCATCATCGCCATCATCACTGTCGCATTGTCATCATCATCATCATCGTGTCTCAGTACTATCATCATCATACATGAGTCAGATTCATGATCTGTTCATTTTGAGATGCTTGGACACACTGCATTTAGAAGACTGGAGGTCATAGGCAGAGGAAAATACAGGGGAAGACAGTTCCAGAGTTGACCTGTTGCATACATGAAGGACTGGGAGTAACAGTTAACTTACCTCCTATCTCCCTACCTTCCTACCTACCTACTTACCTACCTACCTGCCTACCCCTACCAACACTGGAGGTCATAGGAATAAGGAAATACAGAGGTAGACAGTTCTAGAGTTGACCTGTTGCATGCATAAAGGACTGGGAGTAACAGTTAACTTACCTCCTGTCTACCTGCCTACCTACCTACCTACCTTCCTACCTACCAACACTGGAGGTCATAAGCAGAGGGAAATACAGTGGAAGACTGTTCCTACCTACCTACATGCCTACCTACCTGCCTACCTACCTGCCTACCCCTACCAACACTGCAGGTCATAGGCAGAGGGAAATACAGAGGAAGACAGTTCCAGAGTTGACCTGTTGCATACATGAAAGACTGGGAGTAATAGTTAACTTACCTCCTATCAGCCTACCTACCAACCTATCTACCTATCAACACTGAAGATCATAGGCAGAGGGAAATACAGAGGAAGACAGTTCCAGAATTGACCTGTTGCATACATGAAGGACAGGGAGTATTGGTTAAGTGTTGCTGGGATCAGGAAGTTAGCCTAGCCTCCCCTAGACCTCACAGGGGGGGTAACTGGTATTAATTTTTCCATCCCCTCACCAGATTGAATTCACAGCAATGAGGGATCAGGGAGTTAAGTTAGCATCAGACCCCTAGACCTCAGAGGGGGGTAGCTGGTATTAAATTTTCCATCCCCTCACCAGATTGAGTTCACGGCGATGCGGGAGCAGTACATGCGTTGTGGCGAGGGGTTCCTGATCTGCTACTCGCTCACGGACCGCCGCAGTTTTGAGGAGGTGGCGGGGTACAGGAAGTTGATAGCCAAAGTGCGTGCGTCCGACCCCATACCTGTGGTGCTGGTGGGCAACAAAGTGGACCTGGACGACCCTATGCATCGAAAAGTGAGTACGAGGCTGGGTTTACATACGAAGCTCGGTGGAAGTGACAGGAAAGATGGGAGAAATAGGAAGAGAGGAAGGCAGACACAGAAAAAGAATGATAAAGGTGAAGGAAGAAGTAGGCAGCACTACATCAAGTGAGTGGATGATAGTGAGAAATAGGGAGAGAGGAAGGCAGACACAGAAAAAGAATATTTAAGGTGAAGGAAGAAGTAGGCAGTACTACATCAAGTGAGTAGATGATGACGAGAAATAGGAAGAGAGGAGGGCAGACACAGAAAAAGAATGATAAATGTGAAGGAAGAAGTAGGCAGCACTACATCAAGTGAGTAGATGATGACGAGAAATAGGAAGAGGAGAGCAGACACAAAAAAAGAATGATAAAGGTGAAGGAAGAAGTAGGCAGCACTACATTGAGTGAGTGGATGATGGTGAGAAACAGATAGAGAGGAGGGCAGATGCAGGAAAAGAATGATAAAGGTGAAGGAAGAAGCAGACAGCACTACATCAAGTGGGTGGATGATGGCCACCACTACCTACCACTTGTTCACGTGTATAATCCCTGTTTTGTGATATAATTCTTCCACTTTAACTTGCCAGAGAGTTTCATTATTTGCAGCCTATTTCTCACAGCCCAGTGGCAGAATGAGGGAGTACTGTGGCATTAAATCATTTCCATTGCACTTCTTGATTGAAACTGTATTTAATCTATTGTTACAACTTTACATGTAATGAAGAGATGGTATTTGTAGACCAGCTTGAGGTGAACAGAGTGTGGTTGTGTGTGAACCAGTATTTCTGTCTATCTACAGCCAGATGCCATAATCCTGTATGGGGTGATCGTTTATGTTTGAGTTTGTTTTATGGGGAGGGGCACTAACCCTCCACCAACCATCTTGTTGACATGTAGGGAACACGAATGGGGTGTTTTATATGGTTACCACCCAGTGTTGTAAATGGTTTCCTGGCTTACCAGTATATGTAATCTGTTAAATACTCCCCAGGTCACGACAGAAGAGGGACAGGCGCTGGCACAAGCGATGGGATGCCCTTTCTTCGAGACGTCCGCGGCCCTCCGTCACTTTGTAGATGACGCCTTCCACATGCTGGTGAGGGAGATCCGCAAGAGGCAGAGCAAACCCGATGGGGGATTGCAGGCACAAGTAACCCCCAGTCAGCCCCTTTCACACTGGCGTCGATTCAAAAACATCTTTCTGTGGATATTCAGAAGGCCGAGGTACAAGTAAGAGTCGGTGCTGCGTGTCCAAGGTGGCGATGGTGGGTGACCTTTTTGGTGGTTGCCCATTACCAGACGATTTTAGGAGATTTTACTCTTGAAACTGGGTGACATGCCTTTTAATTTTCCTGCTACAAGAAATAAGAGACAGTGGATGGACTAGATGCCAAGATTCATCCGTTCTTTCGTTATCTGTGGGAGATTGATGAGAGGCAGAGAAAACCGGACAGGATACAGGGCACAAGTAATTCCCAATCCTCTCCTTTTACACTGTCCTAGGTTTTAAAATGTACTCCCAGCAGGATATGATGCACAAGGAATCCCCAGTCCTCTCCCCTTACACTGTCCTAGGTTTTAAAATGTACTCTCTCACATAACATGAACTAAGTAGAAAATACTGTGTTCACATCATTTTTATTTTACTCCTGTCACTGCTGCACAATTTTAGATTTTTAAATGTAAGGGTTTGATATCAGAGTATGTTTAAACTTGCAGAGTGGAGTGCTGAGTCCAAATTCTTGACAGTCTTTTATATAATACTTGTGGTTCTTACATATGGTCAGTGTGCATCCCATACTACACAATTTGTTCTATTTTATTTCACTTATAGAAGCTCCAACATACTTCCGTGCGTTGACCTTGATCTCCTAATGGCGGCACTCCATGCTGCTTGATCTCTGGCAGCCTCCCTATTCAGTCCCTTATCCCTGATGTCACACTGTATGACATCCCAGGTCTTTTTTGGTCTGCCTCCTACAACCCTATCCCTAATGTTCACACTTCTCACCTTCTGCACCCAATTGTCATCCACTATCCTCTCCACATACCCAAACCATCTCGGTGTACCTCTCCTCATCACAACACCAATACACTCCAGTCCCATCCTTCCTCCCAAACCATCTCAATCTACCCCTCCTCATCACAACACCAATACACTCCAGTCCCATCCTTCCTCCCAAACCATCTCAATCTACCCCTCCTCATCACAACACCAATACACTCCAGTCCCATTCTTCCTCCCAAACCATCTCAGTCCACCCCTCCTCATCACAACACCAATACACTCCAGTCCCATCCTTCCTCCCAAACCATCTCAATCTACCCCTCCTCATCACAACACCAATACACTCCAGTCCCATCCTTCCTCCCAAACCATCTCAATCTACCCCTCCTCATCACAACACCAATACACTCCAGTCCCATCCTTCCTCCCAAAACATCTCAATCTACCCCTCCTCATCACAACACCAATACACTCCAGTCCCATCCTTCCTCCCAAACCATCTCAATCTACCCCTCCTCATCACAACACCAATACACTCCAGTCCCATCCTTCCTCCCAAACCATCTCAATCTACCCCTTCTCATCACAGCACCAATACACTCCAGTCCCATCCTTCCTCCCAAACCATCTCAATCTACCCCTCCTCATCACAGCACCAATACACTCCAGTCCCATCCTTCCTTGTAACTCCACCATCATAAGCCTAGCCCCCCCAGGGTTTACAATTCAAGGATGCACTATGCATCCATCTAATCATTGCCAATTCTGTCCAGTACTCCAAACTTTATCGTCAGAATGCTGGAGTCACATGGAGAGACAGACTAACAAATGAGGATGTGAAGGAACGTTGTGGTGTGGATGTGGATGTGATAGGAAGTGTTAGGAGAAACACATTGAGGTGGTTTGGCCATGTGGAGAGGATGAAGACTGAGAGACTGATGAGGAGAGTGTATGTGAGTGAGGTGGAGGGGGAGAGAGGTAGAGGGAGGCCAAGGTTGAGATGGAGGGATGGAGTGGAGAGGTATATGGGAGGGGGGTGTGAGCTGGGAGGAGGGCAGTGAAATGGCAGGGGACTGGGCGACATGGAGGCAATTTGTTGTGGCCACGCTGTATGGGATTAAGGCGTCTTGCAGTAGATAGATAGAATTCTGGAGTCTTCATCCCACTTTCTGTTTCTGGTTTAAGCACTCTGGTTTTCAGTAATCCAGGGCGCCATGTGGTATCTCTGTTTCATACCCGTAACCATTCATATTAGCTTTGGTATTCTGTGCTGGGTTAGGCATGGCATTGTTAAACACCTTATGGGAGGCCCAGTGGTGTACCTGAGGGGGGGGCTGTTTGTAACTGCCCCCTGGGCCCCAAAAAGCCTTAAAAATGTATAAGCTTTTTTATTAATATTTAAATATGTATATTTTTATCATCCCTACAATCCTGGCTGAGATATTAGGTAAGTTTTGAGAATGATGGGGGCTGGGTTCTTTGCGGGGCCCCCCTCCAGGAGGGGGGCCCCGCAAAGAACCCAGGCCCCCAAATCTCTAGGTACGCCCCTGGGGAGGCCTTTGCTGAGTTAAAATGGCAGCAAGTGGATGAGATGGAGGGATGGAGTGGAGAGGTATATGAGAGAGGGCGGGGGAGGCCAAGGATGAGATGGAGGGATGGAGTGGAGAGGTATATGAGAGAGGGATGGGGAGGCCAAGGATGAGATGGAGGGATGGAGTGGAGAGGTATATGAGAGAGAGACGGGGAGGCCAAGGATGAGATGGAGGGATGGAGTGGAGAGGTATATGAGAGAGAGAGGGGGAGGCCAAGGATGAGATGGAGGGATGGAGTGGAGAGGTATATGAGAGAGATGGGGAGGCCAAGGATGAGATGGAGGGATGGAGTGGAGAGGTATATGAGAGAGAGAGGGGGAGGCCAAGGATGAGATGGAGGGATGGAGTGGAGAGGTAAATGAGAGAGGGGTGTGTGAGCTAAGGGGAAGGTAGTGAAATGACACATGGAGGCCACCCGTTATGGGATTAAGGCATCCGGCAATAGATAAATAGATAGGAATGAAATCAGATGGATGTGACTTGCATTCAGATTCCCCTTTCACTCTGATTATGTTTAAATTTAATTCTTGCTTTGCCAGACATTTTATTTAATGTAACCCGTCAAGACCGATGTCACACGATCGTGCTTTTGTGTAAATTGACACGCCAGCCTATATCGCATGATCACTAAAGACACACAAGAAACTGGGGGAGGGTAACTCCGCCCCTGTGGTGACATATATGGGATCAGACCAATGAGCGCTGAAGTGTCTGGGGTGGTATGGCATGATAGGCCCCCTAAGGTGGGGGAGAAGGAACCCCCCCACCACCACCACTGTCACTTTACTTCCCTCAGCCTCATTGTGTCATCTGCACATTGTCCCCTCTCAACCAACCATATCCCAACATACCCCATATAGCAGTGTGTGCATAGCAACCCTCCTCCCCTATCCCTCCTCCCCTATCCCTCCATCCTCCTCCCCCCTCCAGCCAGACACACTCCACCTCCACTCTTCGCCTGGCTTGTTTTGTTGCAATGGGCGTATGCCACACTGACATTTCATGCCTAGGGAACACTTCACATTGACATTAGTTATGTATATATAATTATTTACCATAAATAATGCATTTTCTGTACATTTTCTATATTCATCCATGGGGGATTGGTAACTTTTTTGCATCTGTGACGGGCTATTGTGCAATAACTATTTGGTCCATCTGGCTGACACCTACATGTTCAGGTGTGTCAATTCAGTCTCTTGAAATGTGGAAGAAAAATATTTACTTTGGTGAAAGTCGAAAAAATGACCTTGTTTTGCAGCTGGAGGGACAGACCTGCTGAGCGAATTGCATACTTTAGGGGTTAAGGGAGGACCGTATAAATTGTGGGAGCCAGTGAGTGCTCCATCTGACCCCTCATGTCCAAAAAATCTCTCAAAATGTCCAAAAAAATCTCTCAATAATGAAGTTACAGGAGCTAACTGTTTGTACTGTGCCGCACCCCAGCTAAGGATTTGGCCTGCGATGATGATGATGATGATGATATCATGATGGTGATGATGTACATGAACACTTTGTACATTAAGTAGAAGAGCGGTTTTTTGTACATTAGGCACGATGTTGATAGTTTTTGTGATATCTTGCTATGCCTGCCTGACCCTACCTCACCCCATCCTTAAGTGGGCCATACATGCACAAGCAAGCCCGTCCAGTGGCCTGAAGAGGCCGGCCTCAACGAACAATGCTGTGCCCACACACGATTCAGTCGGCCTCACGTCTCCAGCTCAGTTGCAAGTGAAACGCCGTGGCGTGAGGGTGGCCATGGACGCTGCGCTGCCGATCAATGACCTGCAGCTGTATGCTATTGGGGCTGCTGCCACGGCCTGTACTACAATAATAGAAAGAAGAGGAAAAAATGGACCAAATGGGCAAAAGACCGGTTGATGAGTAAATTGTCCCATCTGACTCTGTTGAAAGAATTGCGGTGCGAGAAAAATGACTCATTTAATTACTTGAGGATGGACAGGGATTCCCACCTGCAGCTGTTGTTACTGGTTTCCCCAATAATAAAGAGGAGTGCTATTTCGCTGCATGAAAGACCGACAGCCACACTGAGGTTTATTGCCAAAGGTGGCTTGTACGAGGACTTAATATTCTCCCGCACAACTGACACAAGACTGACGCCTGACGGCCTGGGTACCTCACACACGCTTAGTTTGCCTGAAGCTGACCTGAGCCTGACCACGAAAACCTGTCTGCAACAGATCCCAGGACGACTGTTGAGGCCGCCTGCACAGGTGCCTGTTCCCTACCCACACACACCCAGGTTTGCCTGAACATACCGGCCTCTTCAGGCCACCAGACGGGCTCACCTGTGCGTATATGGCCCACTTTAGGTGGGGAAAGGAAGTTAGGGTAATGATAAGAAAATGTTATGGTGTAAGTACATGTGATTGAGGAGGAGGAGAAGACAGACAGAGATGGATAGATGAAGTGAGAGGTATATGAGAGAGGGTTTGTGAGTTGGGGGAAGGGCAGTGAAGTGGCAGAGTGCAGGATGACATGGAGGTGATTTGTTTGTGGCCACCCCTTATGGGATTAAGGCATGTGGCTAGAGAGGAAGAGAGAGAGAAAAAAATCTATCAGTGTCGGATGATGGAGGACGTTTACAGTTGATTCCCTGTCATAGCACTTCTTCGTGACTAGCAACACATTAGTCCTAGTCTATTATTATAGCCCAGTGGTGGTATCCTGACATTTAAAATCACTTCTGTCTATCTATCTATCTATCTATCTACCTATCTATATTTGTGATCAGGTCTATCTATCTATCTGTCTATCTTTATTTGTGATCAGTTCTATCTATAGCCAGATGCCTTAATCGCAGAAGGGGTGACCACAAACAAATCACCTTCATGTCGCCCTGTCCCCTGCCATTTCACGGCCCTCCCCCAAACTCACCCCCTCCACTCTCTATACCTCTCCACTCCATCCATCTTATCCTTGGTTTCCCCCTCCCACCCCCCCCACTCCAACTTACATACACTCTCCTCATTAGTCTCTGGCTCTCCATCCTCTCTACATGGCCAGACCACCTCAAAGTATTTCTCGTAATCCTATCACAACAGTTCCATGTCAAAAATTAGATAGTTTTACAAGAAGCACTATGCAAGGGAAGACTTTACACGCCCTTCCCTCAATGGTCACTGCTCCTCTGAACTGTCTGCTTGCATCCCTCCACCTATACGACAGGCGTGTGGCACCCATCTAGCAACAAACTCTCATCCCTTTTCTGTCCAAGTCTCTAAAGCAAGAGTTAACTGTTACTCCCAGTCCTTCATTTATGCAACAGATCAACTCTGGAACTGTCTCCCTATGTCTGTATTTCCTACTTCCTATGATCTCCAGTCTTTCAAATGCAGTGTGTCCAGGCATCTCAAAAGGAATGAATCTTGAATTTCGCTCTCTTTTGTATTGTTTTTGTTTTTTTCTTGGAAGGAACAGTTTGCGGGCTCCTGGCCTTTGGTTCCTTCTTTCTTGCATAAAAAAAAAAAATCATCCTGCAGAAAATAATTCCACAGTATTTTTATGTCATAGATTAATTTACAAAGGACACAGGAGGAAGATTCAACGCCCTTGTCTTACCTGCAAATCAAAACCCAGATTGAAGGAGCGTTTGTCTATCCTGGCCCTGGGATTATGACTTCTGATAGATAGATAGATAGAAGGATAGATAGGTAGATAGATAGAGATGGTTTATTGATAAGAATGAATAATGCAGAAATAATTACAAGATATGAATTCCTGTATTTTTGTGTTCAGAATAAGTTAGAATTATGGGGTGTACTAGATTGTAATGCTGTACTGTAATGTAATGTACTCTGTTAAGTGCCGCAGTTGGAGCTGACAACCCTCCATATGTACATCCGTTACAAGTGGAAATATTGGATGGGAGAGAGTGAGGGAGAAAGAGAGAGATAGAGAGGGTAGAGCTAGATTTCTTTATTATATCTAACTTTTTGGCAAATAATTCTCTCTCTAACCTGTCTCTCTCTCTCTTTCCACACAGAGCTTGCTTTCTTTTTCCCTAAGCTGGCTACTCTCTCTCAAGGTGGATCCTGTGTAGCCCATTAGAGAAATTAAATCTATCTCTAATCCTGTCTCTCTCTCTCCATCATGGGTGGGAAAGACAGGTTAAAGCTAGATCTCTCTCTCTCTCTCCTGTGTAGCCCCAGACGTTATAGAGAAATTAAAACTATCTCTAACCTGTCTCTCTCCCATCCAACATTGTCAGCCTCACACACGTTCAAACTCCGTGAAGTGAGTGGATGGTTTTTTCAGCCCTAAAGCCACAAGGGAAGCAGACTGGCCATATACCCTGAATATATTGGACTGTTTTGACCTAGCCTCAGCACCCTACACCTCTGCATTATGGTGATTTATTATTATTATTATTATTGTTATTATTTGTAGTAGTAGGTGTATTATTGTTGTTGTCATTGTTATTATTATTATTATTATTATTATTATTTTTGGTAGTAGTAGTAGTAGTTTTAATTATTATTGTTATTATTACTATTATCATTATTATTATTAGTAGTAGGTGAATTACTACTACTACTACTCCTACTACTACTAGAATGACTACTGTTATTACTAGTTTTTATTATTATTATATTATTATTATTATTATTATTATTATTATATTACTACTACTACTACTACTACTAGAATGACTACTGTTATTACTAGTTTTTATTATTATTATTATTATTACTACTACTACTACTGCTACTACTAGAATGACTACTATTATTACTAGTTTTTATTATTATTATTATTATTATTATTATTATTATTATTATATTACTACTACCACTACTACTACTACTTTTTTCATTCTCTGTACCACCAAATTTTGTTAGACAGACACCTAGTAGTAAAGGACTTTTGATGAAGGCTGTATGTAACTCTCTCTCTCTCTCTCTCTTTCTCTCTAAATAAAAGAGAGAGAGCGAGAGTCATAATTATAACTCTTGGTGCTTACTATGTAAATCCAAAGAAATTATCATCATTATCATTATTATTATTATCATTACTATTATTATTATTATTATCCATCCATCATCCAGTTATTGTTATTATTATTATTATTATTATTATTATTATTTTAACCTTTTCTCTCTTGTAAGGTACTGCCAGTTTTACAGTAATTCTTGTAACTGTCAGAGCATTATATGAGAGAGAGAGAGAGACTTAGGTATTTTACTCTGAATAGCATCAGATATGTATGGGGTAATTTCTCTCTCTCTCTCTCTCTCACACACACACACACACACACACACACACACACACAAAACAAATGTACTCACATTCAATTTATTGTTAGTGGCAGCCTGGTGGTGTAGTGGATTCAGGTGCCCATCAGAGTGACACGGCCTTCTTCATGACCCCTAAGACATGAATTTTTCCGATAACACCGCTGGGGGGGTTGGCTCGTCACCCACCCCTAAGTAAACAGCTGGTATGGGGTCGTCTCTCTTGGATCCCTTCGCTGTCAGTGCAGTAGAAAGGAAATGTCTGTCGCTGTTTGTCTTGGGGTTTGAATTTCGTCTTTCCCTTTCCTCTTGGTGCATCCTGTCCAGTAGCATTTATTTGTGATGGTGCGAAGTAGGACGAGGAAGGGTAGGTAAGAGTTGTATAGTTATTGGTAATTTTGTACTTGAGGGAGGTGTAGATAGATGATGATGATGATGATGATGGTGGTTAGCTGATAGTTTTACATGTAGGTGATGATGTGAGTGATGATGATGATGATGATAGCGATGATGGTGGTGTGAATGATGATGATGATGATGATAGCAATGATGGTGGTGTGAGTGATGATAGTGATGATGTTGATGATGATAGCGATGATGGTGGTGTGTGTGATGATAGTGATGATGATGATAGCGATGATGGTGGTGTGAGTGATGATAGTGATGTGGATGGTGATAGTGATGATGGTGATGATAGTGAATGTGTTTTTAAAGCGTTATTACTATGTTATATAAGTAAATTTAGCCAGGCATTGTAGTGATGTTTGTTGTTAAGTTTAATAGTGTACAGATATAAGTGTGGTGATGTGGTGATGATGATGGTGATGGTGATGATGATGGTGATGATTGATGGTGGTGATGATGATGGTGATGATGATGACAATGGTTATGATGATGGTGATGATGATGATGATGGTGATAATGATGGTGATGGTGATGATTATGATGATGATGGTGATGGTGATGATACTGTATGTCAAAACACTGAATTTTATATATTTATGTATTTACTGGTTTATGCTGTGTTTGTAGTAATATTGTGAGTTATTGCTGTTAAATAAATCACATGCGTTTATTTAATATTGTACTTTCTATTCCTTGAGAGGTGGAGGCCAAGGATGAGGTGGAGGGTTGGAGTGGAGGTATATGAGAGAGGGAGTGTGGGCTGAAGGAAGGGCAGTGAAATGGCAGGGGACAGGGCGACATGGAGGCGATTTGTTTGTGGTCACCTCTTGTGGGATTAAGGCGTCTGGCAGTAGACAGATAGATAGAAAACATATATGTAGACATCCCATAAGTTCCTGACTGTTAAGGGTGTGTGTGTGTGTGTGTGTGTGTGTGTGTGTGTGTTTCCATTCATCCATTGGTAGTCAGACTGAGATAGGAATGAATCTCCTTGGTTACTAGTCAAACAGGAATGAGTCCTTGGTTACCAGTCAAACAAGTGGGAATGAGTCTCCTTGGTTACTAGTCAAATGGGTGGGAACAAGTCTCCTTGGTTACTAGTCAAACAGGAATGAGTCTCCTTGGTTACTAGTCAGATAGGAATGAGTCCTTGGTTACTAGTCAAACAGGAATGAGTCTCCTTGGTTACTAGTCAAACTGAGGTGGAAATGAGTTTTTGCCAGAGAGAGAGAGAGAGGGAGGGGGGTGGGGAAGGGAAGGAAGGAAGGGAAAAGGGGATAAAAGAAGGAAAGAAAGGAGGGAGGGAAACAGGAAGAGATTTTAGAAAAGGAGAAACAAAGTAAGGAGACGGGAAGGAAGAGGAGACATGAAAGAGGAAGAGGAAGGAAAGAATGAATAACAGAAGGAAGAAAGATGGGGGGAAGGAAGGAAAGAAAGAAGGGAAGGGACTGAAGGAAATAGAAAGGTAAAGAAGGAAGAAAGGAAAGAGAAAGGGAAGAAAGAAAGAAAACAAGGAGGAAGAGGAAATAAAGGGAAGGAAGGAAGGCATGGGAGGAGAAAGACAGATTACAGGACAGAAAGAAGGAAGGAAATAGGAAGGGTGAAATGCCCACCCCCACAGGAATCCCTGGGAGGGGTGTCGCAACACCCACCCCAGGAAGGACCCACTGCCCAACACCAA
Source organism: Coenobita brevimanus (assembly GCF_032717465.1). NCBI lineage: Eukaryota > Metazoa > Arthropoda > Malacostraca > Decapoda > Coenobitidae > Coenobita > Coenobita brevimanus. Next base: position 2,194,818 of record NC_137036.1, on the reverse strand, counting down.
CCCCAGGAGGAGACCACGGGGAGGTGCATAGGGAAAGCACTGGGCCCGGGATAGACGGGCCTAGGTTCCCCGCGACCCTGCTCCCCTCTTCCCCTCAACAGACTACATTGCAGCCAGGCCAGCCCCAGCAGACTACATTGCAGCCAAGCCAGCCCTCGCTAGGATTGGGGTGGGACTCATCTTAGCACAGTCCCAAGCAGCACTGCGGTGATGGCCACTGTCTGCACTTCGGCTGACAACCCAGAGAGAGGAAGAACCGCGGTGACGGTCACTGTACGCACCGGGAAGAAAGGGATGGCCACTGTACACCCTTCGTCTGCCATCTTCTTAGGGAACAGCACTGCAGTGACAGCCACTGTACACACCATGAAGGGAGAGATGGCCATTGTCCTCTCCTCGGCTGTTGTCTCTAGTGTCTGTGGAACCGTGGTGACGGCCACTGTACGCACCGGGAAGGAAGAGATAGCCCCTGTATGCCCTTCGTCCACTGCCCTTGAGACTACCCCCTTGGAGGAAGTCCCTGGCTCGGCCCACCACCCATCCAGAGGCCAAGTAGGACGCTCTCTCCTCACAGGTGCAGCCCCTCAGAGGAGTTGCAGCTAGAGGGCTGAGGACCCATCACGAGCCTGGGGATCCGTGCCCTGCAGCCAGCCAACAGGCAACGCCCTCCCCTGACAGACTCCAGGAGGAAGGGGCGCTGCAGGCATCTCCTGACAGCGGCTCAACCTTGCAGAGACCGCAGCCCCCAGACACCCAGGGGCACCCCTAGGACTCCGGGGCGTGACCTCCCCAGCTCCACCAGCAGGCAGCCCTCCTCCAGGACCAGGCGGAGGCAAGCAGGCCTGCTTGCCCTATTCAGCCCCAGTCCAGAGCCGCCTTCCCGGTCAAGGCCCCACCAGGGAAGGGCCTCCCTCCACGCTGACCAACAGCCTTGTCCAGACGACACCGCCTCCGGCAGCAGTCCCGTGCCTCCTAGGGGAAGGCACACCTGACGAGCTACCTCCCACGCCCGGGCGCCACCTACAAGCAGCCCAGATCCACAGCAGCCCGGGCCAGAACCTACCGGCTTTGTGTCCCTCCGTAACCTGTCTGTGTGTACTATTGTCATTGTACTGTACTAATTGTAACTAAGGTAATATACGTGTAAGGTTGGTCAGCCGAGTTTTTATGCCCTGTTCCTCTTGTGTATTCTACAGTAGTTCCGGTCTCGAAAGAGAACGCTCAGTAGTGTTCTAAGGACGAGAGGTCGACCTAAGAACACCTAGTATAACAGGAAGGAAGAATAGATAGAAATTAAGAAGGCAGAGAGGAAGGACGAATTGAGGAAGGAAATAGGTAGGGGACAGAATGACAGAAGAAAAGTCAAGGACGAGAGAAGGAAGGATATAATGAATAAGAAAGAACGAAGAAGGAAACAAGGGGAGACGGAAGGAAAGAAAAGGGCAGGGAGGAAACAAGAAAGGGAGAAAAGAAGCTAAGAAAGGAATAATTAAGGCCGGAGAGAAGGAATTAAGGAAGGAAAGAGAGTAGGAAGAGGAAGGAATGAAAGAAGCAAGAGGGGAAGGGGCATTCTCCAGTTTTACCATTTATTTGATCCAGTCAGTTTGAATATGGAAAAATGAACTCCATAAATCCGTATGCGATTCAAAGATTTCAAAGATTTTTCACAGTATTAAAATTAACACTCGATATTATAATTAGTATCTCAACTAATTACGGCTTGTATAAGGATAAAGTTGTATTAATTCCGTATTGCAAAACATGGAATAAAATAACCTGTAACGAAAGAAAATAAAGATAAGCTAAGAAAATACTAATTAATATGTAATTCCATTTAAAACCAATTAATTTAGGCATATTATCTATCACTGAAAGTTGCTAAAAATAAATTCGAGCCAATAGGAACGCCAAGCAACGTTGTGTGGCGTCCCAGCAACAGCCGCTGCTTAATTAATTTCACATTTTCTGGACACCGCCGGCCTGAATATTGACTGTGAGTATTGTTGTTTAACCTGTATGTTTGTAGGATTAAGTGGAGGTAGTGGGAATATATATAAAATAGTGATAAGTGGAGTAATGGCTGATGGTGTCTAGGGAGGCTGGATCAGGGCATCATTATTTTGTCCTACGTCAGGTCTGTGGTGCTGGTGAGGGTCGCCAAGTACACATATTTGCTCTTCCTCTCGAAATTAAACGTAATGGAGATAATTTTTATGGACAGCATATGGATTGATTAGATTGGATTGGATGTGGTTAGGCTAGGCTGGGTGTGGTTAGGTTAGGCAGGGTGTGGTCAGGTTAGGCTGGGTGTCATTAGCATAGGTTAGATTAATGCCTAAAATCAGCAGTTTAGCCATTTCATTTTCTCACTGCATGGTTTGTTTGGGTTAGATAAAATAAGAATAATATTTTTGGGTCTGGGAGAAGGAAAGATGGAATGAGTTATGTCTACAAGAAATGAAACTCAAAATCAAATACAGTAAATCATCATCATCATCATCCAGACCTCCTTTCCCACCCTAGGGCAGGGTGAGGAGTAGCAATGGCCAGACAGCACAAACTTGCCCAGTCCAATGGGCCACGCTTCCATTCACTCATCATTCAAGCCCCCGGAATCCTGGCTCTATCTGATATGCCAAAAACATTCACCACATTCTGTAGCTTCATATAAATGTATTCGACAGAGTCAGTCCGAACACTGCCACGTTAAAAAGGATGCCAAATCCCTGATCATGCACTTCTCCTCACAACATTCATTCAGCCAGCTCAATCTCTTGTCAGTTCCCTAGCCTCATTGACTTCCAAACCTCTCTTCCTCACACACTCATCCACCATATCCCTCCACCTTCTCCTTGGCCTACCTCGCCTCCTCCCTCCTTCAAATTCACTCAGATATACTGTACCTTTTTCACCACACTATTGTTATCCATTCCCTCCACATGACCATACCATCTCAATACACTCTCTTCGATTCTGGTGTCCACAGACTTCCTCACTCCACATCTTTCACGAATCACATTATTTTGTATCCTATCCACTCTCTGTACTCCACATACATTCCTCAGCAGTCCCATCTCCACTGCTCTTACTCCTGACTTTTCATTTTCATGCCACACCATAATCTCACATCTGTATGTTAAAGTTGGCACTAACATTCCTTCATGTAAGCCTCGTGCAGCTGCAACACTCAAGCCTCTGTTTCTTATCAAGGCTTTCATTGCACCAGCTACTTTCCTTCCTTGTGTCACTCTACTTTCAACTTCTTTTGCACTGTACTGAGGTATTTGAACTCTCCAAACCATCTCAGTCTCTCTCCATTCACTTTAACATCACACTAGGATTCACCTTCTCTTTCAGTAACCATCACTTTACTCTTTTCTACATTTACTGTCAAGGCACGACACTCACAGACATCAGCAAAACTCTGCACTAGCCTACCAAGTTCTTGTCCAGTACTTGCAAGCAGTACTGCATCATCAGCATACAACAAATTTGAGATATTCCATTCATTACCAATGCCATCCCCCTCTCCATTACTTGTGTTTTTACTTCTCTCATCACCCCATCCATATATATATTTAGCAACCATGGGGACATCACACAACCTTGTCACACACCCACACCGATTGTGAACCATTCATTTAGATGCCCATTAACCCTTACACATGCTTCACTACTATCATAAAAACTCTTAACGGCACCTAGCAGCGTACCATCTACACCGTACATGCGCAAAACCTTCCACAATCCTTCTCTGTCTACTTTGTAGTATGCTTTTTCCAGATCCATGAATGCCATAAACACCTTATGGTCCTTCTCACAAGCCTTCTCCACTATCTGTCTCACTGCAAATATTTGATCCACACATCCTCTGCCACTCCTAAAGCCACCCTGTTCATCACTCACTAGGACTTCTGATATCTCTTTTACTTTCTCCATAATAATTCTTACATATACCTTCCCTACCACACTCAATAAACTTATGCCACGATAATTCTTGCACTCACTTTGCTCACCTTTATTTTTGTACAGGGGTACAATCACAGCCTTTTTCCACTATGCTGGCACAGCTTCACTCATCCATGCCTTCTTACATATCTCCAACAAGCACTTCATTCCACTCTCTCCACTACACTTAATCATCTCTGCATACACCTCAACAACCCCAGCAGCTTTCCCATTTTTCAGCCGCTTCACAGCACTCTTCACCTGTGCGAGTGTCACGTCTCCTGGCACTGCATTCCTTCCCTGCACACCCCCAAAACCAATCATGTTTACAGCCGCTCTGCTCTCTCTATCCCCATTCATCAGGCTCTCAAACTATTCATTCCATCTGGTCTATACTTCATTCGCATGGGTTAATAATCTATCTCTTACATCCTTCACACTTTCACATTGAATTAATTACAGTATTTATAAATATATTCTCTTATTGACACAAGTCATATATACCGTACTCAAAGAAATGTTCCCAAATTTGTTTTTCTCTATAGTTTTTTGTGTTTTGTTTGGGTTTAACATTATTTTCTCTCACAAGCAACACCAAATTTACCCCAAGTTTTTTAATCAGCTCAGATCAGTTTGTGTAGAAATTGATATACAGCAAAGCCTCACAATAACAGACCAATTTGGGCCCAAGCTGTTCCGATAAAAGCGACATCCGGACTTCCCCCTGCTAACCCATACTTTTTCCGATATATCAGACATTAGTCCACATCACACCAACGGTTTATAAACTGTTTTCACTACCACTGCAGTACTGTACTGTATTATACATTCACTACAATAATCAAATGGTATAATATATATAATAATACTGTACTGTACACTGATAAACATGTCTTTTATTTACCTGATTGTGGTGAACACAGCTGAAGTGGTCAGGCAGTCTGGACTGCTTCTGGCTTTATCGGACTATTTCAGATATATAGGAATTTAGTCCGGTAGCTCCTTGATTCTGAGAAAAACGAATTCTGGCCTATTGAAGTCAGTTATATCAAGGTTTTACTGTAGAGGAAAAGTCATAATTGAATAAAATGTATTGTATCATTTATCAAGACTCCAACATACTTGCTGCATCAGCCTTGGTCACTGAATGGCGGCTTTCCACGCTGCTTGATCTCTGGCAGCCTCCCTGTTCAGTTCCTTATCCCTGTGGTCACTTTTTATGACCTCTTCCTGGGTCTTATTTGGTCTGCCTCTTGCAGCTCTATCCCAGTGTTCACATTTCTCACCTGTCACACCCAGTTGTCATCCTCCATCCTCTCCACATGCCCATACCATCCCAAACTACCCGTCCTCATCACAAACCCTCTCAGTCTACCCCTTCTCATCACAGATCATCTCAGTGTACCCCTTCTCATCACAAACCATCTCAGTCTACCCCTTCTCATCACAAACCATCTCAGTCTACCCCTCCTCATCACAACACCATCTCAATCTATCCCTCCTCATCACAACACCATCTCAGTGTACCCCTCCTCATCCCAGACCATCTCAATCTACCCCTTCTCATCACAAACCATCTCAGTCTACCCCTCCTCATCACAAACCATCACACTCAACCCCACCTCATCACAAACCATCTCATTCGACCCCTCATCACAACACCAGTACACTCCAGCCCCATCCTTCCTCTCAAACCATCTCAATCTGCCCCTCCTCATCACAACACCAATAGACTCCAGTCCCATCCTTCCCCCCAAACCATCTCAATCTGCCCCTCCTCATCACAGCACCAATACACTCCAGTCCCATCCTTCCTCCCAAACCATCTCAATCTACCCCTCCTCATCACAACACCAATACACTCCAGTCCCATCCTTCCTCCCAAACCATCTCAATCTACCCCTCCTCATCACAGCACCAGTACACTCCAGTCCCATCCTTCCTCCCAAACCATCTCAATCTACCCCTCCTCATCACAGCACCAGTACACTCCAGTCCCATCCTTCCTCCCAAACCATCTCAATCTACCCCTCCTCATCACAACACCAATACACTCCAGTCCCATCCTTCCTCCCAAACCATCTCAATCTACCCCTCCTCATCACAGCACCAGTACACTCCAGCCCCATCCTTCCTCTCAAACCATCTCAATCTGCCCCTCCTCATCACAACACCAATACACTCCAGTCCCATCCTTCCTCCCAAACCATCTCAATCTGCCCCTCCTCATCACAGCACCAATACACTCCAGTCCCATCCTTCCTCCCAAACCATCTCAATCTACCCCTCCTCATCACAACACCAATACACTCCTGTCCCATCCTTCCTCCCAAACCATCTCAATCTACCCCTCCTCATCACAACACCAATACACTCCAGTTCCATCCTTCCTCCCAAACCATCTCAATCTACCCCTCCTCATCACAATACCAATACACTCCAGTCCCATCCTTCCTCCCAAACCATCTCAATCTACCCCTCCTCATCACAACACCAATACACTCCAGTCCCATCCTTCCTCCCAAACCATCTCAATCTACCCCTCCTCATCACAATACCAATACACTCCAGTCCCATCCTTCCTCCCAAACCATCTCAATCTACCCCTCCTCATCACAATACCAATACACTCCAGTCCCATCCTTCCTCTCAACTCTTCAATCGCAGTCCCAGCTCCCCCAGGCCTCACATTCAAGGACGCACTACACATCACACACAAACTATCAGGAAAACAAATTTGAGTGTAAAATTGAGTGAAAGTAGACCTGTAGATATTTACCACCTTTTTGCTCAGTGTGGCATCTGGCTATAAGTAGATAGATAGATAGATTGATCGATAGATAGATGATAGATAGATGGTGATGCAACAGTTCCATAACCCTTTGCATTCTGTTGACGCTGTATGCATCATATTAAGATTCTTTTGTAAAATTTTCACCATAAATAGTGTTTATGTGTCATAACAAGGTGGTAGGTGGGGGCACTCACCATCCACTCACTTGATGTAGTGCTGCTTTGGGTGTCTGCCCTTTCCTGTCTTCCTTCCATCCTCTTCTTTCTTTCCTTCATTCTTTCCTCTTCCTTCTGCCTACGGGTGACTTTACACTCCCTCTTCAGTCTTTCTTTCCTTCATTCTTTCCTCTCCCTTCTGTCTATGGGTTACTTTACACTCTGTCTTCTGTCTTTCTTTCCTTCATTCTTTCCTCTTCCCTCTGCCTATGGGTGGCTCTACACTGAGTGACAAGCCAAATGGTTTCCTGTACACTAGGAAATCATTTACTATGCTGGGTGGTAACCATATAAGCAAATTATGCCTGGTGGTTTAGTGGGTAATTAAGGCGCTCCAATCGGACTGAGCCGGTGAAGGTTTATATCCAAGGGATGGTTGGGGTTTATTGCTCACATAATGCCACTCAGGGATGAGTGAGGCTGGTCACTCTCATCTTAAATGTCAGGACCAACTTGCCTAGCCCCGAGTTCCTACGCTTCTCATGGGGCAACATAGGATTGGATGATGGATGGATGGATGGATGGAGATAGAGACTCGAGCACGACGTCATAGAATGGTTGCATGGTGGGTGCTGCCCGGCTGGTCTGACTCATGGCTTTGATTCTTTACTACTTTATTCTATCTATCTATTTATTGCCAGACACCTTAATCCCATAAGGGGTGGCCACAAACAAATCACCTCCATGTTGCCCTGTCCCCTGCCATTTCACTGCCTTCCTCCCAGCTCACACCCACCTCCTTCATACACCTCTCCACTCCATCCCTCCATCTCATCCTTGGCCTCCCTCTCCCTCTCCCCCCCTCCACCACACTCACATACAGTACACTCTCCTTGTCAGTCTCTCACTCCATCCTCTTTATTGTTGCCAAATATTTTTCTATGGCAAGGTATAAAGTTTTTGGTTTTTGTCTAACTTCAAATTGTTAGTTTGACTTATTTCTTTGTTTTCCTTTGTTGAACATACTGCAATAAAATACAACCAAGTAAAATACAGTTAAAAATTGTATTTACACTGACCAATCAAAGAAAAAGGTTGTGAAGCGAATATGCGGCCGAGACTCATAAAAAATTTTGCATCCTTTTCCTTTTGTTTTACCGTGCAATAAAATGCAGAAGTGACTATTATTTGTATATCATTGTAAAGGTAATTTATTGTAGTTTTGCAGGGTGTAAACCAGATTTATATATATATATATATATATATATTTTTTTCTAAATATTTTTCTACAGCAAGGTATAAATTTTTTGGTTTTTGCCTAACTTCTACTCATCATTTTGACTTTATTGTAACATGCTATGATAAAGTACAACTATTCAGCCTTAACCCTTTAACCGCGGGTGTCATCCCAGAATGACATTGCAAAAACTGGACCAAACCGCGGGTGTCATTCTCGAATGTTTGTGAATATTTTGAATACCGCGCGCTTTTTCCGTGCGCCAATTGTTTCAAGGGAGAGTAGCTATTAAGTTCTTTCACTCCAGCCGACCCCCACCTCCCTCCTCCCCCCCCCGGGCCCCCACCTCCCACCCCGTGGGCCCCCACCCCACCCCTGACCAAACACGCATCAGCATCTGTCCAGCTGTGTGAGTGACAACACTGCTGATGTGGCAGTGAAGTGCGGGCAATTACAGTGCCTTTTACCTGCCTCAGTGAACACAGAGTGGGTGTTTATCGTATGTGCAGTGTTCATATATGTTTATATTATTATTATCAGAATGAGGTTGGCATTTGGTAATGGTGTGTGAGCAAAAAATAGTGATTTTAGATCGCTCACTTCTAATGGCACTGCCCATCCAGTGATAGTCAATGAAATCATGAAACCTACATCATTGCAAAGCCGAAGGTTAGTGCTTTCTAATGGTACCTTATTTTTCGCTCTAGATTTATTCTGTGCAGAGTTATAAAGGTTTAAAGATTGTTTACATTTTGGCTGGAACCCCCGTGGGAGAGGCCAGTCGGGCAAAACAATGCCCGCGGTAAAAGGGTTAAAATGACACCAGAACCAACATTCTATCATGAAAAGTGTATTTACACAGAGCGATCAAAGAAAATATCATGCACGAAGATGTGAGTCAGCACGAGAGTGGCTGACATATCTGCCTGGCCCAGACACCTGAGAGGGTTAATGGGGGATGGTGGTGTGGAGGTGGTCATTTATATCACAGCCACCACTTATAGGCAGGTTGGGGAATGAGAGACTGACTAGGAGAGTGTATGTGAGGGAGGTGGAGGGGTGGGGGGAGACATGATGTGGAGAGGATGGAGAATGAGAGACTGACTGTAGTCGCGGTGTGCAATTCTGAGGTTGTTATTATCGTACCCTGGCAACCTACCATTCAAAAGTGCGTCTGATTTCATGTATTATATGAGACGCATGTGATTCATGTATAATATGTTCGTGTATAATAATATTCGTGTACAGTATAATATGTTCATGTATAATAATATTTGTGTATAATATGTTCATGTATAATAATATTCGTGTATAATAATATTCATGTATAATATGTTCGTGTATAATAATATTCGTGTATAATAATATTCGTGTATAATATATTCGTATATAATAATATTCGTGTATAGTATGTTCGTGTATAATAATATTTGTGTATAATAATATTCGTCTATCTATCTGTCTATAGCCCGACGCCCTAATCCCGCAAAGGGTGGCCGCAGACAAAACGCCTCCAAGTCACTCTGTCACCCACCATTTGACTCCCCTCCTCCCAACTCACCCCCCCCTCCCTCATATACCTCTCAACTCCATCCCTCCACCTCATCCTCGGTCTACCCCTCCCTCTCCCTCCCTCCACCTCACCTACATACACCCTCTTAGTCAGTCTTTCATTCTCCATTCTCTCCACATGTCCGAACCACGTTAGTGTATTTCTCCTAATCTTTTCAACCACATCCACATCTACGCCACAACGTTCCTTCACTTCTTCATTCGTCAACCTGTCCCTCCACGTCACTCCACATGCTCCTCTCAAGTAACTCATTTCCACTGCTCTCACTCTTGACTTGTTCCCCTCTTGCAAGGTCCACGCCTCGCTTCCATACGTCAGGGTAGGGATCACAATACCATCATGCAGTGACTTCTTAACTTCCATACTCACCTCCCTATTTCTCATCACTGCTTTCAGTGTGCCAACAACCTTTCTTCCCTGCTGTACCCTTTCACGTACTTCATCCCCCAAAGTTCCATCCTTACTCATCACACTACCCAAGTACTTGAATGCACTCACATTCTCCATATCCTCACCATCCAACCTCACTGCACACTCTGTGACTTCATTCCTCTCAAACACCATAACATTACTTTTGTTTACATTAACTTTCAGCTTCCTTCTCCTACACACTGTCCCAAATTCATTCACCAAACCTTGCAACTCCCATTCATCTTCACCCAACAATACTGTATCATCAGCAAACAGCAACACCGGAAGCTTCCAAATCTCACCCTCATTCATTAGGGCCACCCCCACATCCACTGCCCTACCTTGCACCTCCTTTACAACCCCATCCATATATATATTAAACAGCCATGGGGACATCACACACCCCTGTTTCAGTCCCACATTGAGATCAAAGAACTCACTCAGCTCACCATCCACTCTCACCGTAGCCTTAGCTCCCTCGTACATACTCTTCACAGCACTCAACAATTTCCCCTCCACTCCATATATTCTTAATACCTTCCACATACCTTGCCTATCTATTCTGTCATAAGCTTTCTCCAAGTTCATGAAGGCAGCATACACTTTCCTTCCCTTCTCTAGATACTTCTCCACTAAACATCTTAGAACAAATATCTGATCTACACACCCTTTTCCCTTCCTAAATCCCCCTTGTTCTTCTCCAACTAGCTCCTCTGTCATATGCCTAACCCTATCAATGAGTATTCTACCATATATTTTACCAGTCACACTAAGAAGGCAAATACCCCTTTGGTTACCACATACTTCTCTCTCCCCTTTTCCTTTGTACAGAGGAACAATTATACCTGATTTCCAGTCCTCTTGAACCCTTCCCTCTTCCCAAGCCAATCTACACAACTTCCATATCCACTCCACAACAATCTCACCCCCATACCTAAGCATTTCACCACACACTCCATCAATTCCTGGGGCCTTTCCCATCTTAATCTTCTTCATCTCTTCCACTACTTCCGACCTACTGATCTCTTCCTCCCTCCTCTCATCTCTTCTTCTCCCAGCCATTCCCCAACCACTTATACTCACACTGCTCTCACTCTCTACATTCAACAAATCCTCAAAGTGCTCCTTCCATCTCCTCAATTTCTCTCTCTTCTCCACCAACAATCTATTATTCCTATCTTTCACTCCCCTACTATTTCCCCTTTCACACTGCCTTACTTTCTTTACCTCCTTCCAAAACAATTTCTTACTCTCCCTCCATTTCACACTCAGATTCCTCCCAAACTCTTCATCCACTTTCTTCTTACTCTCCTTCACCAATCTCTTAACCTCCCTTCTCCTGCTCACATATACCTCTCTCTTCTCTCTCTCATCTTCTCCCCTACCTCTACTCGCCAACCATTCACCATATGCCTTATTCTTTTGTTCCACAGCTCGTTTCACCTCATCATTCCACCATGCTGTCCCTTGCACACCCTTGCATCTCCTCCTCACTCCACAAACCGCCTCACACGCTGCGCTTATCTCTTCCGTGAATATCTTACATACGTCTTCCACCCCTTCCATCTGCTCTAGCTCATACCTTCCCAATCTTTCTTCCACTATGCTCTTATACTCTGTCATTTTCTCACTATCTTGCAATTTCTCCACTCTTCTCACAGGAGCTGCTTCCTTCTGTCTTCCCCTTCGTCTCCTCAACCACTTTCTTTGCAGCTCTACCTTGGCCATCACTAAGTGATGGTCCGAGACTCCATTCCCCCACCCTCTCCACACCCTTGCATCCAACACTTGTCTTCTCATTCGCTCATCCACACACACGTAGTCTATCATTGCCTTTCGTTCAACAAGTTCACCATCCATCCTCCTCATTACTCTCCATGTATACCGGTGGATCATCTTATGACGAAAGTAGGTGTTGGCTATTGCCAACCCCTTACCAGCACAGATGTCCACCAAAGCACTACCATTCCCATCTACTTCAGCTGGCACACCCCACTGACCAACCACTCCATCCACTCGTACCTTCCCAAATTTGCCATTCATGTCTCCAATCAACAGCACTCTCTCGCTCCTCTCAAACTTGTCCATACATGCTTCTACTCTCGCCCAAAACTCATCTTTCACTCTTGCCACTCGATCCTCTGTTGGAGCATACACACATACAATCCCCCACGCTTGTATACCTACTTTCATCCTCACCCATACAATCCTTGCACCCACTGTTCCATACTCTCTTATATTCTCCTTCCACTTCTTGCTTATCATCAGACATACTCCCTCTCTTGCCCTCTCATTCTCACTGACTCCCGCACATATACCTACACCGTATTCCCATTCTCTCATCCTTTCACCTTTCCATTTAGTTTCAGTCAATCGTGCATAGTAATATTCATGTATAATAATATTTGTGTATAATAATAGTCATGTATAATATATTCGTGCATAATGATATGATTCGTGTCTAATGTAATACGAAATCAGACGCACTTTTGCATGGTAGGTTGCCAGGGTACGATAATGACAACCTCAGAGTCGTGCGCCTCGACTACAGTACAGGAGAGTATGTGAGTGAGGTGGAGGGGGGGGGGGGAAGACTGAGGATGAAATAGAGAAATGGAGTGGAGAGGATGGAGAATGAGAGACTGACTAGGAGAGTATGTGAGGTGGAAGGGGGGGGGAAAGACCGAGGATGAGATGGAGGGATGTAGTGGTATATGAGAGAGTTTCTTGTGAGTTGAATTGAGGGCAACTTGATGACCTGAGGACAGGGTGACATGGAGGTGATTTATTTGTGGCCACCCCTTCTGGGATTAAAACATCTGCCTGTAAATAGATAGATAGAAAAATGGATAGATAGATAAATAGATAGACCTGTGTGAAATATCATGTGGTCTGATACATATACCGGTATTTTTTGCAGGATGGTGGCAGTGGCTGAAATTGTGAAGCTGCCGGCCAGAGTCAGAGAGATGGCAGTGTGATGGCAGAGATGGCAGCGTGATGGCGGAGATGGCGACGTGATGGCGGAGATGGCGGGTGATGGTGGAGATGGCAGCGTGATGGCGGAGATGGCAGCGTGATGGCGGAGATGGCAGCGTGATGGCGGAGATGTCAGCGTGATGGCGGAGATGGCAGCGTGATGGCGGAGATGGCAGCGTGATGGCGGAGATGGCAGCGTGATGGCGGAGGCAGAGCAGGAGTACAGCAGCTGGAAGGTCAGTGCTGAACCTTTGTATATGGGGGGAGTTTTTAGGACAATGCATGTGTGGAGTTGGAGGGATGGCAGTCAGATAGCAGAGGACAAGGTGACATGGAGGTGATTTATGTGAGTGTGTGTGTGTGTGAGAGAGAGAGAGAGAGATAAACCCTTGTGGATGGGCTGGGTTTATGGACATTATATTTATGGAGTTGGAGAGAGGTCAGACTCATAGCAGAGGACAAGGTGACATGGAGGTGATTTTTTTGTGTTTGGCTGTAGATAAATAGATTTAATACACTGGAATCTCTTAAACTGCGGTGTTAAGAAACTGGGCACGTTCTGTGATTTGATAGTCTTTAATTTTGGGAAACATTGCCCCCCTTACCCGCACACTACATCAGACAGGTCACCAGCGAACACTAACAACCTAGCATCACAAGAGCCATTAATTCGTTGAGCTTTGCCAGACGGGAGCGGCCTTTCCATATTTTTTACTGATATAAATCTTTCACTGGTTGCTTATTACTGGTGTTCCTGAATTATCACAGCTACTGGGCATTTTTTAAAACTTACTCTGACATCTATAAATGAGGATTATGTGTTGAGAGGTATATGAGGGAGGGGGAGTGAGTTGTGGGGAGGGCAGTCAAATGGTGGGTGACAGAGCGACTTGGAGGTGTTTTGTCTGTGGCCACCCTTTTGCGGGATTAGGGCATCAGGCCATAGATAGATAGATAAATATGAGTAAGAATGTGTGATACGCTGATGCATCCAGTTGGAGCGGTGGTTGATAAACAGCGCCGCCAGTTGGAGAGATCGTTCGTAAACACGCCAGCAGCGACCTGCCAGCTTCCTTGAATACCTCAGTGTTACTTTTTCCACTCACTTGCTGCAATCACAGTTCAACAATTAACTATCTGTGTTACATGAATACCAAAATTACTTGAGAGCGTTAGTTTTTATTATAGGTGGGATGTCTGCGCCCGTCTATTGAAGAATTACACCGGATTCAGCCTTTCCCTATTTTGTATTGAAATGAGTCTTTCACAGTTACTTTTTATTATTCCTGGATGACCACAGCTACTGGGCATCTTTATAAATTGTAAATGTGTATAAAGGGAAGGGTGATGCCCTGGGAAGAGGAAATTATAGAGGTATAAAGCTTTTAGATCAGGTAATGGAGAGAGTTCTAGAAGGTATGGTTAGAGAAAGAGCAAATATTGATGAGATGCAGTTTGGGTTTATGCCAGGTAGGGGGACCACTGATGCCATATTCATTGTTCAACAGCTTCAGGAAAAATATATTGGGAAGAAAAGAGATCTGTATTTTGTTTTTGTTGATTTAGAAAAGGCCTTTGATAGAGTCCCTAGAGAGGTGGTGAAGTGGGCAATGAGAAAGCTTGGCTTGGAGGAGTGGCTGGTTAGGGTGGTTATGGCCATGTATGTGGGTGCTCACACCCAGGTAAAGGTGAATGGAGATTTAAGTGATGAGTTTTCCGTGAATGTTGTTGTGCATCAGGGGTCAGTCTTGAGTCCCATGTTGTTTATCATGGTACTTGAAGCCCTCTCACGTGACTTTAGAAAGGGACTCCCATGGGAGATGTTGTATGCTGATGATTTGGTGTTGATTGCAGAGAACGAAAGGGAGGCGGAGGAAAGATTTAGGAAGTGGAGAGATGTTATGGGGCACAAGGGCTTAAGGGTAAATGCAGATAAAACAAAGTGATGGTATCCAGGGCTGGTGGCGGTACTGTCAAAGATGAGGGAGAGTGGCCACGTGCAGTTTGCACAAAGGAATGGGAAGTAATTCCATCAAGTGCTGTGTTTGTGATAAGTGGGTGCACAAGAGATGTAGTGGTATCATAGGTAGACCGCGAGATAATTCTGATTTTATGTGTGCTGTGTGTCAGGAAGAGCAGGTGGAGATTGTCATGCGTGAAAGGATTGAACTTGCTGGTGAGTCTCTTGAGTGTGTGGAAGAGTTTATTTGGGAGACATGTTATGTGCTGGAGGTGGGGCTGGATTGAGAAGTGGTTGGAAGAAGTTCAGGGAGTTGTTGCCTCTACTGACACTTAGAGGACTCTCCCTATGTGCTAAGGGGTCTTTGTATGCGACATGTGTTAGGAGTGTAATGCTGTATGGTAGAGACCTGGGCAGTAAAGGAAGATGATATTCACAGGCTCGGACATACAGAAATGACAATGATTAGGTGGATGTGCAATGTGTCCCTGAGTGCAAGGCCTGGGGGAGTTGGGTTTACGATGGAAAAGTTGTGAGGTAGGGTGGGACTGGAGTATATTGGTGATGTGATGAGGAGAGGTAGATTGAGATGGTGTGGGCATGTGGAGAGGATGGGGGATGAAAATTGGGTGCAGAAGTTGATAAGCGTTAATGTTAGGGGTAGGGTAGTGAGAGGCAGACCGAAACAGACCTAGGATGAGGTCATTGAATGTGACCTCAGGGATAAGGGACTGGATAGAGAAGCTGCCGGAGATCGAGTTGCATGGAGAGCCGCCATTAGGTGACCAAGGCCGACACATGCAAGGATGTTGGTGCCCTCAAAAACAAGTGAATGAATGATACCTCTGGCAGCCTTAAATGATGCATCCAGTCGGCACAGTGGCTGGTAAACAACTGAGATTACAAACTGTTGCATGATGTTGCTGTGTATTATGATTTCGCTGTTTAAAAATACACGGTTTAGGAGATTCCTCTGTATATTGTGAGAGACTGACTAGAAGAGTGTATGGGGGAGAGGAGGAGGGGGAGACCAAGGAGGATTTGGAGGGATGGAGTGGAGAGAAATGTGCAGGAGGGGGATGTGAGTTGGAGGGAGGGCAGCCAAAAGACAGAGGACAAAGTGACATGGAGGCAGTTTTTGTAGACACTTTACAGGATTACAGCATCTGGCAGTAGATAGATAGATAGATAGATAAACAGATAGATAGATTGATAGATAGATTGATAGGTAGTTGGATAGATAGGTAGGTAGAGAGATAGATAGGTATATAGATAGATTTATAGATAGGTAGGTAGGTAAATAGATAGATAGATAGACAGAGAGAGAGAGAGAGAAATAAGTAGATAGATGATAGATAGTTTGCGAGTACCTTGTGTGTGTCTAACGTTATCAGTCGTGTTTTCAGGTGTTGATACGAGGAATGTAAACAAACACAGCGGCACAATTCATTGCTGTTTACATCCTCACACTCCCTCGCCTCACCCCAAGCTGGACAAAGATTCACAAGATTCAAGATGGCTGTCTAATTCGTAGCTGTCCGATTCATCCCAGCTGTCCAGTTCACCCCAGCTGTCCAGTTCATCCCAGCTGTCTGATTCATCCCAGCTGTCTGATTCACTCCAGCTGTCCAGTTCATCCCAGCTGTCCAGTTCACCCCAGCTGTCCAGTTCATCCCAGCTGTCCAGTTCATCCCAGCTGTCTGATTCATCCCAGCTGTCCAGTTCATCCCAGCTGTCCAGTTCATCCCAGCTGTCCAGTTCATCCCAGCTGTCCAGTTCATCCCAGCTGTCTGATTCATCCCAGCTGTCCAGTTCATCCCAGCTGTCCAGTTCACCCCAGCTGTCTGATTCATCCCAGCTGTCCAGTTCATCCCAGCTGTCTGATTCATCCCAGCTGTTCAGTTCATCCCAGCTGTCCAGTTCATAGCTGTCCAGTTCATCCCAGCTGTCCAGTTCATCCCAGCTGTCCAGTTCATCCCAGCTGTCCAGTTCATCCCAGCTGTCTGATTCATCCCAGATGTCCAGTTCATCCCAGCTGTCCAGTTCATCCCAGCTGTCCAGTTCATCCCAGCTGTCCAGTTCATCCCAGCTGTCTGATTCATCCCAGCTGTCCAATTCACCCCAGCTGTCTAGTTCATCCCAGCTGTCCAATTCACCCCAGCTGTCCAGTTCATCCCAGCTGTCCAATTCATCCCAGCTGTCTGATTCATCCCAGCTGTCCAGTTCATCCCAGCTGTCCAGTTCATCCCAGCTGTCTGATT